>NC_142808.1:58496151-58604778 GCF_049724085.1 Artemia sp. Qi Xiang Cuo
TGATACCACTATATATATCAGAGGCCGTAACTACAAAACTAATATCTGATTCAGTATAAACTAAAGTATCCAAAATTATCGATTCATAGAAGGTTTTTAATAATGGATCAGATGGAGAAAATTCAGTGGTGAAATAGTTAATCCAGTCACTCTCACTTGGAAGCGACATCTTTTGACTTATGTCCCCCAATGAATCTCCTAATTTCATTTTGGTTGGTGGCAAACCGCTCGTTCCTGCTGTGAACAATCTTAGCTTTGTGATTGGCAAGAAACTTAGCAAAATGACGTTTGGTATATAACCGTAAGTCATTAACGGCACCCGATATTGGCCGATCGCAATCATTCCATATTTAGTGTCAAAACTTTGAAGATCTGCAACTTTGCTGTAAAGCCAGATTTATGGACCAGCCAGGTATTTCTGAACCCGAACGAACTTTACGTACAGGAACGGGACAACGCTGAGCCCAACGCATTGCATGTGTGATTTCACTACAGTAAATGTTGATTAGAATTTTTTTCTCCGACTCAATTAAAGAGAACACTATCGATGACAAAAGAGTTGGAGATTGGTAAATGATCCGATACTGATATGCTAAAGTCAACATGGCTTGAGCCATTCGCAGTCAAGCTGTTCGAGCAGAGCATGAAATCAAGTGAACTTGTCGCTCCGGAGTTCTGGATATACGTATATGAATGGTCATTTGGGACAAAATACAGATTGGACAGAGCATAGAGAAGTATGCTTTCTGAGACCTACTGAGATTTCGTAGTAGGGGCCTCTCCAAGGCCACTCAGCGCGTCCCAAGGTGGTGGATAGGGGAACGCCTTACTGATATGTACGGTACCTCCATTGAGGAGGAGGCGCAGACCAAGGAAGGACCCACTCCCTGGGGGACCTTAATTGAAACTGGGGCAACCTCACCCGGGACTGTAAATACGGGCGGAGGAGGAAGAAGGCCCATCGGATGTACACTCAGCAGGGCCCATAGGCATGTGGAACGTCCCGTTAGTTACAAACCCTCTCCCAGCAATGGGTTACAAAGCATGGTGAAGCAGAACACCATCGTGGGAGGACCCTCTATAGGAGGACAACTGCGGAAGGGCGGAGGATCCAGATTTACGGATAATGGCCACTGAAAGGTGGTGAAGAGGAGTAGCTTGCCGCCGAAACCCATTTAGTCAAGATACCACCTCTCTTCAGTATCATGAAAAAATGGCTCAGTATTATGTAAATATCTGCTACCGTGTCCGGGGTAACCGAAGAACAATCAATTTTAAATGATGATAAGGTGATTTTACTTGCTACCGCGTCCTGGGCAGCCGAAAACCCTAGGCCTAGGACGACCCCCACCCAGGGCGAAAATCCACACGGTTGTTTTGTTCCGACAAATACCACCCTACACTTTGGCATGCTAAACATCCGAACACTTGCCAGACTGGGAAAGCTAGATCTTGCCCTTAGAGAACTGCAAAAGTACAATGGGGATGTTATCGGCCTCTCTGAGACGCACCTCCCCCGAGCAAGAGAGGAAAACCTCTCTTGAGCCTCCCTCTTCTTGTCTGGCCGCAAGGATGGAGTTCATCGACAAGGTGTACGACTCTTCGTATCACCAACTGCCAAAAAATCTCTAATTTCTTTCACCCCAGTCTCAGAAAGAATAACCGTCTTACGACTGAAGGGAGCTGCCAAGAATATCTCTGTCATCCAAGTCTATGGTCCAAACTTCTTCAGAAGTGAGGAACAATGTGATAAATTCTATTTCACACTACAAAGCATCATCGACCAAATCCATCAGAAAGACGTACTGATCGTCATGGGGGATTTTAACGCTATAGCAGGCACGGATAATACCGGTCAGTCCGATATAATGGGGCCTTTTGGTCACGGTAAACTCAATGCGAGAGGGGAACGATTACTGGACTTCTGCCAAGAAAACAAGCTATTTGTAACGAATACAATGTTCAAACACCGCCATCGACGTAAAGTGACCTGGAGATCCCTAGACGGTATAATCGAAAACATGATTGATTATATGCTAATATCGAAGCGCTGGAAGTCTTCTGTACTAAACACAGTAGTATTACCTGAAGAAGGCTTCGACTCTGACCACACTCTCCTCATGTCAGGGTTCAAGCCAAGAATGAAAAAATTGCAAAAAGCAACAACCATCCAAAGGTTCAGGGTTGATCTGCTGCAGGATCCCGAAAAAAGGCAGACCTACTCTTCCAATCTACCTGAAAAATTTCGAGAGATCCTGGCAAATAATTCTCCCTTGACCACCTCTAATGAGATAGATTCCCTGACCGAGCAGGCCACATCATCAATCATCGAGACAGTGAACGACGTCCTCGGACGAAAAACTCCCAATGAAAAACCATGGATCACAGATGAGATCACCATAGGCAGGAGACATGTTGAAACAGTTGACCACTTCCTGTACCTTGGTAGCCTACTCTCCTCAGATAATTGCCATAGCTCTGACGTGAAACGTCGACTTGCACTTGCTAGCTCTAGCTTCCGAAGACTAGCCAACCTCTGAAAAAGCAACCACCTAGCCAACAAACTCAAAATGCGCCTATTCAACAGTTTTGTAATCCCCATAGTTATCTATGGATGCGAAACATGGACTCTGAAAACCAAAGACGAAAGAAAACTTCTAGCTTTTGACATGAGATGCTTCCATCACATTGCTAGAATCAAATACACTGACCGAATCACAAATGTGGAAGTACGCCAAAGGCTCCAGTCCACAGAAACCATTCTAAGTAAAATCAAGGAGCAACAACTGAGATGGTTCGGCCACGTCGAGCGAATGGAGCCAAGCCACCTCCCGAAAATGGCCCTTAAAGAATCTCTCCATGGCCTTCGTCCACGAGGCAGACCAAAAAAACGATGGATGGAGAACTTCCACTTTGACAATGTCAAGATAGCCCAGATGTCACGAATCGCACCAGATAGAGCAACGTACCAAGCTCTTACGCATGAGCTAGCAAGAGAAGTGGCCCCAAAACGTCCCATGAGGATGGCCGGAACCAAAGTAAGTAAGTATACAGAAGTATTTGAGATATTGAGTGATCTGGCACTGAGAGGTCCCAGTTCACCTCCCCGGTGAGGATAACACAATGAGATGATTAAGTAGACTGCTGCAAATATTTAGCAAGCTTTATTGTTGCACAGGAGAACTTTTCTTCGGAAGCCAAGTTCTTGTAATCAGTTGGTAAGTACCAGCAATATACTATCAGATTTGCAATTTTTTATTCCAAGAAAACACTCGGTCTCGACAAATACTGATACCGAAAGGTTAGAACTGATTAGCATCGCCAGTCCGCCGGAAAGTCTTCCTCTGCACGAATTCTTAGCTGGCACCCCGTAAAGCCGAGTTTTGTCTTTCACTTTTAACAGGGAAAGCGAATCGGCTGCAAAGAAAATTTCTTTTAGACACAAAACGTCGTTGCAAGACATCAAGCTTTTAATCAGTGGGAGTTTCTTGACTACACAGCCATTCAGACTCCACGAGGACACTTTTAGTTTAGAGTTAATCCTGGCTTCATCATGATCTTTCTGGCTACGGGGCACTTAACACTGAAGCACGGATGGTCTGTCTGCTTACAGATAGCACACTTCAGCGCAGCATTGCAGGGTTTATTTTTATTGTTAGCATGATTGCCACTGCAACGAGAACAGCGAGTAGCGTTTTTACAGTCCTTAGCAGCGTGACCGTACTCTTGGCACTGAAAACACCTCTATGGCAAATGCCAATACGCGCCTATTCGGAAGCGCTCATAGCCCAGAGTTATAGGGCTGTTCATTGCTACTTGTAAATTGTCCTTACTTTCAAAAATATCAGTTTTAAAACTTTGATGAACAATTGTTTTTTTTTTAAGTTTGATTTTAAAATAAGGAATTTTTAAAAACTAGAAACTTTTTGCAATCAAAAACGAAAGAAATTAATTAAAAAAAAACTTTCCGAAAAACAATTTTTATGCCAGCGAAGCACTCGTTCTTGACAAATAATGATACCGAAAGGTTAGAACTGATTAGTATCGCCAGTCTGCCGGAAAGTCTTCCTCTGCACAAATTCTTAGCTGGCACCCGATAAAGGCGAGTTTTGTCATTCAGTTTTAACAGAGAAAGTGAATCGGCTGAAAGGAAAGGTTCATATAGACACAAAACGTCGCTGAAAGACATCAAGCTTTCAATGAATGGGAGTTTATTGACTACACCACCATTCAGATTCCATGAAGACACTTTTAGCTTAGAGTTGATCCTGGTTTTATCATGAGCTTTCTGGTTATGGCGCACTTAACACTGTAGCACGGATGGTTTGTCTGCTTACAAAAAGGACACTTCACTGCAGCATTGCAGGGTTTATCTTTATTGTTCGCATGATTGACCCTGCAACGGGAACAGCGAGTGATGTTTTTACAGTCCTTAGCAGCGTAACCGTACTCTTGGCACTGAAAACACCTCATTGGCAAATACCAATACGCGTCTATTCGGAAGCGCTTATAGCCCAGAGTTATAGGGCTGTTCATTGCTACTTGTAAATTGCCCTTACTTATATATCAGTTTATTTACTTAGATATCAGTTTTAATACTTTGATGAACATTTGTTTTTTTTTTAAGTTTGATCTTGAAAAAGGTATTTTTTAAAACTAGTAACTTTTTGCAATAAAAAACGAACAAAAATTAATTAGAAAACTTTCCTAAAAATAATTTTTTAAAAGAAATATAAAGGCAATTGTATAATTATGTTCAGCTTATAAAAACACCTTTTAAAATTAAGAGTCAACACGACCAGAAATTACTATTAAAGAATAAATGAAACCCAAAACGGACGGAAATCAAATAAGCAATCATAACAGAAAAGCATAAATCAATTAATTACTTAAATTAATAAATAGATATTAAAGAAATTAATTCTTTATTGAATATAAAAATCAAGCTTAAAACGAAAAAAAATATTTTACTATTGAAGTATAAATGAAACTCAAGACAAACAGATATTAAATAAACAATCAATGAAAACTAACATACAATAGATATTAATATAAATGAATAAATAAAACTTAAAACGACTGAAACTTAAAATTAAATATACAAATCAAGCTTAAAACTAACAAAAAGCACTACAAACACTCGTTTTTAATTTTTAATTCACCCGCGTTGTCTTACTTTCAATGACAAGCTTGTATGTGTGACTGTGTCAAATTCTCTCGGCTTTCATGCAATTCCTAATCTTTGAACATAGATCGTTCGGCTTTACCTCATCGGGCACCTGTCTTATAATACCAAAATGAGCGGGGGTCTTCAGCCGAGCATCAGTGTCTGTAGTACTGTTAAGTGCTTCAGCAAGAGACTTTGCTGCATCTTTGTCATCAAATATCACGCGCCACTCTTTGCTAAGAGGCCTCAGGTTTCTATGTGGGTGCAGCAATCATCAGCAAGGCCCTCAAGATACTCCTTGTGACTGTCGGGCTTTTTGATTCCTTTCGCAGGTTGTTTGAGCATAACAGAGTAAAAAGGTTTTGCTGTATCTGAGTTTGTTGTATTTGCACTCACAGTCGCACTAGCGTTATTTCGTACTGATCTGAAGAAGCTTAGGTGGTCAATAAGATTTCCTCAGTAGAATGAAGCTCACTGACCTGGCGAATTAGTATGGCTGTAGCCTACCCTGAGAGTATGGGTATCTCGTCAGGCTCATAGATTAAAAACTTGGGGAGGACTACTCTCTTCTCGTCACAAATCCGGATGGCTCGTATCAAATCAGCAACCATCTCCTTGGGCTTAACATGATCTTGAAAATTCGTTTGAAAAAATTCAAACGAATTTACTGAAAAAAATACGGATTGTCAGTTTAATATATATATGCTGATATTTATTCCTTACAATCTCAATTAACTTTTGATTTCTTAAAATTATAAAAGTGAAAACATTTAAAGAATTTTTTCAGTAAAGTACAATTTATATTCTGGCTTATAAAAATTATACGGGTTTAGAACCCTACTCAGATTTATTTCTGCTCGTTTTGAGTTTGACTTATTTTAATTTTTGTTTGTTTTGGGTTTCATTTATTTATTGATAATAATTTGTGGTAGTTGTGTGCTTGGTAGATTGTTTGATTCTATTTTAGTTCATTTTTGGTTTTTGGAGTTCTTTACTTTTGTTTGAAAGTCTTATTTTGTGGAATTTTTTTTTTTAATGATTTTCTGTTAATTTTATATTGATATCGACTTTTTATGGGAAAAAGAAAATAATAGTTTGAATCTTTCCAGTTTTCCTTTAAGAATCTATAGTTTAGCCTGCTATTTATATGCTGGAGAAACTTTTTCAGGAATTTTTAACAAAAAGAACTCTTTTCAAAATTATGACACCAATAGTTATTTTTAATTTTTGATTTCTTCAGCTAATTTTATGAATGAGCTCTTTTAATACGTTGAAAAAAAATGGTTATCTCAAATTTTGATCGGAAGTGCTAGGAGAAATGTTGGGCGTGGCGGGGGGGACGTTTTGCCTCTGATCAATTTCGACTAATAAAAAATGCACTAGTCCTCTCAATTTACAATCGAATGGCCCCTTTTTGAAGCTTCTACGAAAATACTTTCTATAAAAACCTTATATGCCCAAAGCGCATAACTTACGACCCTTGTCCTAAGAGCTATCGGGGGAAGGGGATGTCATCCCCAAATTTCCAGACCTTTCAACTACGTTGAACAACATGAATATATTAAAATATTGATCGGAAATGCTGGGCATGGGGGGGGGGGGATTCTCCCTCATATTACCTTCTACTATTAAAAAGGACAAGAGACCTATCAATGGACAAAAAATTAGCCCATTTTGAAGTTTTAACGACAACGCTTCTTATGTAAATATTTTTATGCCCCCAGGGCATAACCTACAACCTTAGCACTGAGGGTTGTGGTGGGTCGTCATACTCAAAGACACAATTTTCGGACCCTTCAACTACCTTCAACAAAATGGCTATATCAAAATGTTGATCGGAAGTGTTTAGGGAAATGATAGGCGTAAGGGGGGGAAAGTATTTGTTCTCCGATTCCAGTTCTAATTTCTAGAACTTTCAACTACATTGAACAAAATGGCTATCTGAAAATTTTTACTGGGTGTTTGGGGAAATGGTGAGCGTGAGAGGGGTGTTAGTTACCCTCCAATCCCTTTCGGCTATTAAAAAGAGCACTAGCCCTCTCAATTTCCAATTGAATGAGCCCCTTTTGAAGTTTCTACGACAACGCTAACTTTAAGAACCTTATATGCCCCCAGGGAATAACTTACAACCTTTGCAATGGGGGTTCTGGGGGGTTTGTAATCCTCAAATACATCATTTCCAGAACTTTCAACTACGTTGAACAAAATGGCTATCTCTCAACTGTGATTGAATGTGTTTGGGGAAATGGTGGGCGTGAAAGGGGGGTTAGGTGCTCTCCATTCACTTTCGACTATTAAAAAGGGCACTAATCTTTTCAATTTCCAATCAAATGACCCCTTTTTGAAGTTTCTACGACAAAAGTTGCTATGAAAACCTTACATGCCCCCAGGACACAACTTACAACCGTCGCCCTGAGGGCTCTGAGGGGGTTATCATCCTCAAAGACATAATTTCCAGAGCTTTCAACTACGCTGAACAAAATGGATATCTAAAAATTTTGATTAATGCGTTTCGGAAATGGTGGGCGTGAGAGAGGGGTTAGATGCCCTTCAATCCCATTCGACTATTAAAAAGGGCGCTAGCCTTTACAATTTCCAATCAAATGAGCCCTTTTTCAGGTTTCTATTACAAAGCTTTCAATAAAAACCTTATATGCCCCCCCCGGGTATAACTTATAAACCTTGCACTGAAGACTGTAGGGAGAGTATCCTTCTCAATGATATAATTTCTAGAACTTCCAACTGCGTTGAACAACATGGCTATCTCAAAATTTTGATTGGATGTGTTTGGGGAAAAGATTGGCGTGAGAGAAGGTTAGTTGCCCTCAAATCACTTTCGACTCTTAAAAATGGCACTAGCCCTTTCAATTTCAAACCGAATGAGCCCTTTTTAAAGTTTCTATGACAAAGCTTTCAATAAAAGCCATATATGCCCCCCAGGGCACAACTTATAACCCTTGCCCTAAAGACTGTGGGGGAAGTGTCCTGCTCAAAGATATAATTTCCAGAGCTTTCAACTGCGATGAACAAAATGGCTATCACAAAATTTTGATTGAATGTGTTTGGGGAAACGGGGGGCGTGGAAGGGGTGTTAAATGCCTTCCAATCACTTTCGACAATTAAAAGGGCACTGGCCATTTCAATTTCCAATCGAATGAGCCTTTTTTGAACTTTCTACGACAACACTTTCTATAAAAATTTTAATCGCCTCCACGGCGTAACTTACAACCCTCGCCCTGTAGACTGTGGGGGTTTTTTCATCCTCAAAGACCTAACTTCCAGAACTTTCAACTACGTTGAACAAAATGGCGAACAAAAGCCCTTTGAATTTCCAATCAAATTAGTCTTTTTTGAAGTTTCTACGACAACACTTTCTATAAAAACCGTATATGCCTCTAGGGTATAACTTACAACCCTTGCCCTGAGGGCTGTGGGGGAATATCCTCCCCTTAAACATAATTTCTATCTGAAAATTAACTACGCTGAACAAAATGGCTATCTCAAAATTTTGATTGGATGTGTTTGGGGAAATTGTGGGCGTGGAAGGGGTGTTAGTTGCTTTCCAATCACTTTCGACTATTAAAAAGAGCATAAGCCATTCCAATTTCCAATCAAATGATTCCTTTACGAAGTTTATACTACAACTCCTTCGGTACGAAGTGCCCTGGTCTAAGACCAAGAAAAAAAAAATACATTGTGCCAACATCTTTCTTTACTTAGGCAGTTGCGCTGCCTATGCTTTATGACTTTCCCACACTAAAATTTCAATATCGGTAATGTCATCATTCAACGCTTTGTTGTCACGGTTCAAGCAGATGTCACACATATCGCCTGTTGGCTTTTTCAAAGATATTTTCATGGACAAAAGTATCTTCCGATGTGCTTCAACAGAGGTGTGAACAAGTAAAAATTTCTTGCGAAGTCTTTGTGCATAGTATTGATTGTATGAAAGCTATGGAGATCAAGCCTATTCGGCGCATTGTATCTTCTGTCGTGACAAAAGGTTAGTTGAAAACTGTTTATATGATATTTAATTTTTTCTTTCAAGTTGATGTAGCGGTTCCCACCACTTCGCTCAATCAGAAAACTCTTCCTTTTCAGCTGTCTCAATAACGCCAAGCAGTTCGTCCACCACTGAGTTATGCTTTTACCCAGGAAAATTTTTCGGCATACATGTCAGTATTTTCGTGGTCTTTATTTAACCAAACAGAAAATTTTGGCGGTGTCAGAAAAATTGTGGCGCTTCGTGCCCCGGTTTTACCGACTCTTTTCTTTATCAAGGGACTAAAACATTGGGAGGGGGCGTCCCTACTCCCCTATACACTATGGCCCTGGATACTGCTATTACTGCTACTACCACTAAAACTACTGATTTAGATAATTTCGGAGACTACACTGCCTTTCCATGACGATAAAGTAAAAGTCCAAAATAGGGATAAAATCCTTTTCAATAGATAGTGTTAATAAATTTCACAAAAAATACCAGCTATTTTGGTCACATGTACCGCGACCGTCATCAGTAGTAAACTAAACTAAAACAATTTAAAAAAAAAGTTTATATACTAAGTCAAATAAAATTACATATTGTTTAAATCTCTAATTCTTTTCAAAGCAAAGGCGGAAGCTAGCCTGAACATATTTTTAATTTTCCAGACCATTTTATTTTGTTTGAGAATGTCTCTTGGATTTCTAGGGATCCGGGTTTAAAGCGAAATTTTCGTGAAACGCTTGAAATAAAGACAATCTTATTTAAGAATATTGCTTTGAATCGGGATACAGGTGAATATGGGCTGAACTCTATCTATGATAATTTATTAAAATCTGACAGAGTAAAGTTCAATTCACCCAATTTAGTTGACCTTTGTCCAAATGTTATATCATTGAACGCTAATGAACCGAATCCAAGAAGGTCAAAGAGGCTAGCTTCCGCCTTTGCTTTGATATTGATATTCTTTTTCCATAAAAAATACTTTGGCAACATCAAACGAACAGAAATTAACTTTAAATACTTCATCAACAAAATAAGTTTTTCAAAGAAAGGGAGAGCTCCATTAAACCAAAAATGAGCAGAAATAAAATCAAAAAATTTTCCAAGCCTAAAATTGACGCAAAAAAACATCAATAAATAAGAGAAACTCAAATCCAACAGAAATTACAATAAATAACCGTGTCAAAATCAAAATGAGCAGAAATTAAAAAGAGTGAGGCTGAAGACCCCCACGCCTTCTCAAGAAAAATACAAATGGGGATTAGCAGTTTAATTTACATATGCTAATATTCCTTCCTTAGAGTCTTAATAATTTTGATTTTTTAAATTAAAAATGTGAAAGCATATAAGTTTTTTTTCCTGTAAAGTGCAAATTACGTTTTGGTTTTGAAAAGGCATGGGGTTCTAAACCCCTCATGTGCTCCTGCTCATTTTTAGTTTAATGGAGGTCTCTACTTTTCTTTGAGAAACTTATTATGTGGAATTGTTTGCAACTAGTTACAAAAAAGAGGAGACGTCTCGCAATAGTTACTCGAAGAACAAGTAAAATACTTAACTGAGATTTATAATGTTTTCCCGTCTGGTAACTCGTCTAAAAGAAAGTTTCATTCATTTACTTGCCAAGATGCCTGCCAAATGAAATGTATATAAATAACAAAAGAAAATCTCACCGCAAACTTTTTATAATGACGATAAAACTTATGTTTGCTCCATCCCAACCCCCACCTCCTTTGAAGTCTCCTCAGCCCCCCTCCCCGCCAAGACAAATACAATCACTTAAAAATAATTAGCAAAAAAAATAGAATGTGTGACCTTTTAATAAAACCTATTGACTGTATGATATCTCTATAATAAAATATACTCGCTTGCCTTTAGGCTCCATGTATCCATAGTTTAACATCTGCTGGTTGTTTGCACAACTAAAAATTAGTAAATTACCAAGAGTTACAAACAATTACCTATGATCTTACAAACACTTACGGCAGTTTGCCTTAAGATTATCAACAAACTGCCCTTCCAGTCAGTAACCAAATCTCCAAACCCTAATCTTTATCTCACTTCGAACATTTGTTCACACCGAAAAGAGTGGCCAGAAGGTATCCTTGTTATTGAGCCCTCCAATCCCTTTGAAAAAAAAAATCTATTACATTACCTCTTTGTATCTACTATGTTAAAAATTGCTTATCCAGATTTGGACTTGTTCAGAGCCTCACCCCGAGGGAAGAATTAGGGTTGACAATTATTTCAACAATAAAAAAAAAGAAAGAGAAATGAGATTACTGCGAAGTTAATCTCAATTTATTACGCTAATTAAATAACAAGAAACAAATACAAACAAACGTAAATTATATTATAAGAAAAGAAGAAATTAAAATACATTCATATTATAAAAGCTATAGGATGCATGAAGCATTGAAACTTTCAAAAACTTCACATTTTTTTTTCAGTAGCTTCATCAATATTTAAAAATGATAACAACATCAGCAAATTTCTAAGTTAGATGAAATGAGGTATCAGGAATACTTCTGATACCTCAATACTTTCAATACTTCTTGAACCCAACACATTATACCACATAAAAGATAAGAAGAAAAATAATACAGAACACAAGACAAAAGAAAGAATTCTTACATACAATCCGAAAAAAACAGAAACAATAATAAGAAAAAGAAAAATGAGTGTAATAAAAATAATTTCAGAGAATTCCTGACCACAAAAGCTGATCAAAACTTTTAAAGGGTTAGGTTTATATAAAATTCTTAAACAAATAGAAAAGGATTCAAGTCTATATACTGTTTTTAAATTTCTATTTTTCCATTTATTTTTAAATTTCTAAGATAGGATTTTTTTTTAAGAAAAAATAAATTTCCAAGTTAGATAAAAAGAGGTATCAGGAATAGCCTTTTTTAATTATTCATTTTTTTTGGCTAATCAGTGTGTTCAAATCTAATCTCTTTTGAAAGAAAACAATATTAAGATAAATCTTAGGACTCTGATATTACTTCTTAGACTTTTTTTTTACAAACCTATTTTTATTTATTCTACGTTTTTTTCTATACATACTATTTTTTTTCAAAGCAGCAATAGCTTTATTTTGCTATTTTGAGGGATCAGAATTTTTGTGAAGATGTAACATTAAGGTTCAAACATTGTGGTAATTAGTAATGTTACGTTTGAGTAGGGTCTTTCATATCAGGCAAACCAGATGTTGAGCAAGTCTGGATAAAGTGCTTCCTACAATCTAAATCCATTTAAACCTCTGGATGGCAGCATTATTAATGCTGACCTCTATTAATACCCAGTTTTTTCCAGAAAGAAGAGCACAAATATGGGTCCGTCCAATCTTCAGTCAAAAGGAAAGAGAGGAGAAAGACCAGAATAGTATGGCTAACATTGCTACAGACCAAATTATATAGCTTTCTGATTTTTTTTAGTGGAAAGATTACATTAACCGTTCATTATAAGAGAATAAACACATGAAAATAAGGTGACATGCTGATAGAGAGGGGCTACTCAAATGCCAATATATCATTCAATTATAAGCACATCACAACGAAATTAATGAGTGCAAGTATATTGCTTTCTTTCGCCCTATTGTGTATCCATCCAAATTCACAATAACAATATCATATCCAAACTTGTTTCTCCCAGCCCTTAGGTAGTTTTGCACTTATGTCAATTATAAGGTGCCGTAAAATAATTAAAATACATAAAATAGTTCCAATTTTTGGGCGGTCTGTAAAATTACGGTAAAAACCACAATTTTACTGTGACCAATTCTGCCAATTACAACAGTAGAACGAACCAACCTTTCTCATTTCTTTACTTCTGCATTGGTTTTCCCAAGGATATATAATCACACAAAATGACCTCAAAATCTCCTAATGAGCAAATATCCCTCCTTATTGCTTGAGTAGGAATCCTTGTGAAAATCATAGTTTTAAGTATTTACATCTCTGATGACAGAAAAAAAAATACCTACATCCTGGTTCATAATTTTTAATACACAATGAAAGACAAATAAGCTATAAAAAAAGATGAGACAAAGGGAGATTATTATAGACCGGAAATTACTTTGGTGTTTACTAAATCCAGGGTAAACATAGTGAAGTATCTGGGGGGGGAGGGAGTCATAGCCAAAGGGAACGAAAAAGTCAAAACAAAAACAAAAAGAAAATCACTGAAAAATGAACGAAAATGTAACACAAATCAATTAATGAATTGAAAAAAATATATACATAAATGAGTAGCAGAAAACAATAGAACGGTTTACAATAGGGTACAGCAAGACCAAAGAAGTTGTTATTGTACACTATGAACTAGTAGACTTTTTCTGAGTATGAGTTTTTGTATGATTCTTAAGATTTAATTTAGAAGAATATTCTCTTTTGCATATATCACACCTAAACGGTTTCTCACCAGTATGTACTCAATAGTGTTCAATCAAATTGCGTGAATCAGGAAAAGCTTTTTCACAGACATTACACTTTAACGGTTTCTCCCCAGTGTACACTTTTTGGTGTTTAATCAAATTGCTTGAATCAGAAAAAGCTTTCTCACCCGTATGTAATCTTTGGTGGGTAATCAAACCGCTTGACTGAGAAAAAGTTTTCTCACAGACATCACATTTATAGGGTTTTTCACTCGTATGTATTCTTTGGTGCTGAATAAAATCGCTTGACTGAGAGAATGTTTTCTCACAGACCTTACATTTAAACGGTTTCTCCCCAGTGTACACTTTTTGGTGTTTAATCAATCTGCTTGAATCAGAAAAAGCTTTCTCACAGACATCACACATAAATGGTTTCTCACCAGTATGTACTCTTTGGTGTTCAATCAAATTGCTTTAATCAGAATAAGCTTTCTCACAGACATCACACTTAAACGGCTTCTCACCAGTATGTAATCTTTGGTGCTTAATCAAACTGATTGACTGGGAAAAAGTTTTCCCACAGACATCACATTTAGAGGGTTTTTCACCAGTGTCTACTCTTTTGTGATTAATCAAACTGTTTAACTGGGAAAAAGTTATCCCAAAGACATCACCTTTAAATGGCTTTTCACCCGTGTGCACTTTTTGGTGTTTAATCAAATTGCTTGACCGAGAAAAGGTTTTCTCACAGACCTTACATTTAAACAGTTTCTCCCCAGTGTGTACTGTTTGATGCCTTTTCAAATCGCCCACAGGAGAAAAGCTCTTGTCACATAAATCACAAATATACTGCTTTATCCCTGTATTTGTTTCTTTACATCTTTTCAATATTCTGGATTTTTTACTACACAAGGAACTATTCAAATTTATCTTATGATTGTCCAAAATTTTTACTTCAGAATGCAATTCAAATGAATCAATAGGCTTCTCTGTCAGCTTCTTTATCTTCACTATTGGTTTTGGGCCTAAGAGTTTTGGCTGATCCACACCATCAGAACTGCACACAGTAGAATGAAATATCTCTATAGTAAAAAATTATTTTATTAAAATTAAATAAGGTGAAAATGATTCAATAATTACGTATCATAGTAATTACAAATAAAAGACGAACATTCAATAACTGTTACCTTTTTGGGATCTACACTGCCTACCACCTTCGAATGAAAAAAATATGAAAGAACGAAACTTGAAATTAGTTTAACTTCATAGAAGAATTAGAATTTTAATATTAAAAATCTTTATCAGTTTTAAAACTTGAAAGTCATACGGAATTAAAAAAATATAGATAGGTTTTAACAAATAAATTACTTTTCTTCCCCTCTCCCCTAGTTGAACTTATATTAAACTTTTATGATAATTTTACTTTGAAAACTAATTTAACCGCAACGGTCTATAAACTAGGAACGCCATTGTACCAATAAAATTCACACTTGCAAAATAACTTGCATCCAGGGTTCACGCGCCAATCAGCGACGTTTATCTGTTTTGAAGATTATTGTATTAAATTTCGTGATTAGTTTCAACAATATTGAAAAAAGAAAAAATTGACTAATTAAAATTTAATTTAATTTAATTAAAACTGATTTATTTAACTTTAAGAACTAATAGCAGATTCATGCTACAGAAGAACTTCTATAAAAATGGTTAAATAGCCGTTAAATAATAGAATCGGCTGTTAAGCCAAATAATCGGCTGTTAAATAATAGACGGGAAGGAAGACCATAAAAGGGATACAGAGGGCTGCTTTGACCCTGTCGGGTTACTTAAAAGACTGGGGACATTGCAGTCAACACTATTCCCACACGAGGAGTGGCACCATTCAAGAAAATTATAAGATACTAGGATATTATATCCTAGTAAACGACAAAGCATTCGCACGAGATTCTGATTAATGGATAATTGCTCTGGGCTGAGTCTGTTTTGGTGGGGCAAAACCTCTTTTTCGGGCTAAAAACCTCTTCCCGCTTAATTATCTACTATGGGTTGTATTCACAGCTAACCTTATTGATTACGTAATTGTAAACCAAAGACTTATCCTTATTCGGTATACCAGACAGATACTGTTTTAATGAAAATTAATTATAAAAAACTTTCCGAAAAATACGTTTTTAAAATAAAAGTAAAGGCAATTTTAAAATTAAGCTCAGAATATAAAAATACATTTTAAAATTCAAACTCAACACGACAAGAAATTCCAATTAAAGAATAAATGAAACCCAATACGAACAGAAATTAAATGAACAATCATAGCAAAAATATCCAACAATTAATAATATAAATGAATAAATAGATCTTAAAGCGAGTAATGCTTAGATTGAATATGAAAATCAAGCTTAAAACAAAAAAAAATATTTTCCTATTGAAGTATAAATGAAAATTAAAAGAATAGAAACTAAATAAATAATCAGTGCAAACAAACGTACAATTAATTACATTAATGTAAATTAATAAATAAATCTTAACACGAGTGAAACTTAAATTGAATATGCAAATAAAGCTTGAAACGAAAAAAAATCACTACAAACGAGAGTTTGGGTATGACCTCCTTCTCTCACTGTGAAAGTCTAAAACCTACTGCGTCATTAGCATTTTACTGAAAACCAATTTTATGACAAATATTTCTTTTGTACTTAATATTGAAAATAAACATTGAAGTTATAGTAACATTTTGAACTGATGAGCTTTCAGAAATTAATATCATTATACATCAAATATTCAGTTTAATTTATTAGCTCTTCTTAAAGTTATTAAAGACGAATATAGTTTCACTACAAATAAGTGTTTGGATACTGCCTCCTTTCCTAACTGTACATAAAAACCAAAAGCCTACTGCGTCATTGGCGCTTAACTAAAAACGAATTATATTACAAATATTCTCTTTTCCAGTTCTTACAGCATTGAAAATAAAAATACAATTAAAGTGAAATAAATTCTTGAACTGATGGATCTTTCAACAATTAATATCATTATCCATCAAATATTCAATTTGATGTTATTTATAATTTCCAAGCCGCATATAGTTTTCAGTAATGCGCCAATGATGCAGTAGGTTTTAGACTTTTACAATGAGAGAAGGAGGTCCGATGCCCAAACTATTGTTTGGAGTGATTTTTGTTCGTTTCAAGCTTGATTTACATGCTCAATTTAAGTTTCAATCGTTTTATTTTATTATACAATTTAGGTTTCAATATTTATTTATTAATTTAAATTAATATATATTGTATGTTTTTTTTAATTGATTGTTTACTTAGTTTATGTTCCTATTAATTTTAATTTATACTTCAATATTAAAATATTTTTTTCACTTTTTTTCGCTTTAAGATATATTTCTTCATTTATATTATAAATTGTTGTAAGTTTTTGCTATGATTGTTTATTTAATTTCTGTTGGTTTTGGGTTTCGTTTAATCTTTAATAGTAATTTCTGGTCATTTTTTGTTAGAGTTTTAAAATGTATTTTTATATGATTAGATTAATTTTAAAATTGTATTTAATTTTATTTTAAAAAATTATTTTTATTAAAGTTTTTTAATTAATTTTTGTTAATTTTTGATTTCAAAAAATTTCAAGTTTTTTAAAATTCATTATTTTAAAATCAAAATTAAAAAAAAATCAAATATTAATCAAAGTATATAAACTGGTATCAAAGTAACAATATCAAAGTGAAAAAATGGTCTTGTGTCAACCTCGGAGTTTTATTATCTGATATTTGAACTATTTTCAACAAAATTGCTATCTCAAATTTTTATCGAATGGGTTGGGGGAAAAAGGACGCGTGGGGACTAATTAAAGTTTGGTCTTTTTTGATTCTTTAAAAGTGAACTAGAACTTTTGATTTTCAATCAAATGAGCCCTCTCTGAAGTTTATACGACGACCCCTTCAATATGAAGTACCTCTGTGACAAAAATAAATGGAGTGTGGGGGGCTGCTAGGTGCCCTCCAATAACTTTTGACTCTTAAAAAGTAAATTACAAATTTAAATATCCAATCAAATGAACCCTCTAGAAAGTTTATACGAACATCACTTTCAAAACAACCATGTATGCCACCGGGGCATAACTTCCAGGGTCTACCTCCGGCCCCGAGGACTGTGTTGACCCCGGCCTTTTTTGTTAACAGAACTTTTAACTATTATAAACAAAATGTCTAACTAAAAATTTTTACCTGATGCATTTAGGGCGAGGAGGGGGGGGGGCTAGTTGCCCTCCGATCTCTTTCGAGTCTTAAAAAGGGAACAAGAACTTTCAATTTCCAATCAAATAAGCCCTCTCCGAAGTTTATACGAGCATCCCTTCAATAAGAATTATATATGCCCCTAGAGCATAACTCATAAGCCTGCCTCCGGGCCCTGGCGGGTTCCGTCGACACAGGAATTTTTCTTATCTGACCTTTGAACTATTTTTAATGAAATGGCTATTATTTTATCGGATGGGCTTGGAGAAAAAAGGGTGTGTGGGAGGGGGAGGGGGGGGGGCTAGTTGCCCTCGGATATCTTTTGACTCTTAAAAAGTGAACTAGAACTTTCAATTTAAAATCAAATTAGCCCCCTCTCAAGTTTAAACGAGCATCCCTTTAATAAGAACCATATACGCCCCCTGGACAACACTTACAAAGCCTATCACACGGGCCCTAGGGGAAGTTTTTGTTATCTAATTTTTGAACAATTTCAAAAAAACTGGCTACCTCAAAATTTGTAGCGGATGGGTTTGGGAAAAAAGAGCGTGGGGGGGGGGGCTAGTTGCCCTTAAATCTCTTGACTATTAAAAATTGAACTAGAACTTTCAATTTCCTATTAAATGAGTCCTCTATTAAATTTATTCGAGCATCCCGTTCATAATAACACATACAGGCCCTTAGGGCATGACTGAGAACGCCTTCCCCTTGGCCCTGGGGGGTTGTATAGACATCGGATTTGTTAGTATTAGACCTTTGAACTATTTTTAACAAAATGTCTATCTCAAAATTTTCATCAGACGGGTTTAGAAAAAGAAGGCGTGGGGGAGGACTATCTGCCCTTTGATCTCTTTTGACTATTAAAAAGGGAGCTGGAACATTCAATTTCCGATCAAATGAGCCCTCTCTGAAGTTTATACGAGCATCCCTTTCATACGATCCATATATGCCCCAGGGCATAACTTACAACGCCTGCCCCCAGGCCCTGGGGGGTTGTGACGACACCTGAGTTTTTGTTATCTGACTTTTGAGCAATTTTTAACTTAACGGGTATCTCAAAATTTTTATTGAATACATTTGGGGAAAAAGGGGCGAGGGAGGGCTAGTCACCCTCCAATCTTGTTTGACTCTAAAAAACTGAACTAGAACTTTCAATTTCCAATCAAATGAGTCATCTCTGAAGTTTTTACGAGCATCCCTACCAGAAAAACTAGATATTCCCCCAGGGCATACCTTAACACCCCTACCCTTGGGCCCGGGGGGGGTGTATCGACCCCGGATATTTAGTTATTTGGTCTTTGAGCTATTTAAAAAAAAAAACTATCTCAAAATTAGTATTAGATGGGTTTGAGGAAAAACAGCGTGGAGGGGGAGGCTAGATGCCCTCCAATCTCTTTTGACTCTTAAAAAGGAACTAAAACTTTCAATTTCCAATCAAATGAGCCCTCTTTGAAGTTAATACGAGCATACCTTTCATAAGACCAATATATGCCCTCAAGGCATAACTTACAATACCGGCCCCGGGGCCCTGGGGGGTTGTGTCGACACCGGAATTTTTCTTATATGATTTTTGAACTATTTTTAAGAAAATAGCAATCTTAAAATTTTTAAAGGATGCATTTGGGAAAAAGAGGTTTAGCGGGGGAAGTTGGCTACCCTCCAATATATTTTGACGCTTAAAAAGTAAGCTAAAACTTTCATTTTTCCAATCAAATGAACCCTCTCTGAAGTTTATATGAGGATTCATTCAATAAGAACCATATATGCCCCGAGGGCGTAACTTATAACCCTTACCCCTGAAGACTGTGGGGGGAGTGTCCAGCTCAATAACATACTTTCTATACCTTTCAACTCTGTTGAAAAAAAGGGCTGTATCAAAATGGTGAGTGCAGATTTTTGGGGAAGCAGTAGGTTAGGACGGGATGTCAGTTGACTTAGAATCACTTTTCGACTATTAAAAGAGGAACTAGCCGTTTAAATTTCCAATAGGATTAGTCCGTTCTTAAGTTTCTACGACAACAATGTCGATACAAAAACATATATGCCCCCAGGGCCAAACTTACAACCCTTGCCCGGCGGGTTGGGGGGGGTGGGGGGGGTCAACGGCAAAGACCGAACGTCCATAACTTAAAACTACGTTGAATAAAATGGCTTCATCAAAATTTTGATTGGATGTGTTTGAGGAAAAGGTGGGCGTGAGAGGGGGGTTAGTTGCCCTCCAATCACTTTCGACTATTAAAAAGAGCACTAGTTCTTTAAATTTCCAATCGAATGAGTCTTTTTTTTTAAGTTTCTATGACAATGCCTTCTATAAAATCCGTATATGTCTTCAGGGAATAACTTACAACCCTTGCCCTGAAGGCTGTGGGGGAGTGTCCTCCTCAAAAACATAAATTTCTATCTGGAATTCAACTACGCTGAACAAAATGGCTATCTCAAAATTTTGATTGGATGTGTTTGGGAAATCACTTTTGACTATTAAGAAGGCCACAAGCCACTCCAATTTCCAATTGAATGAGCTCTTTTCGAATTTTCTACGACAACTTCTTAATCATCAGCATAACTGTGTCCTGGAAAGTTATACTTTCGTATTAAAGCTATAAAGTAGCAAATCTCGTATTAAATCTCGAGTTAAGCAGGATTGTGTTCTATCCCCATTTAAATGGATTATTTTGATGGACCTTGTCTTAAGGAGCACAAGAAAGGTAATGGGATAACACGGAATCCAAAGGGAAAGTAAAACTTCTCTGGACTTGATTATGCTGATGATTTAAACATCCTACATGAAAGTGTGAGCAAAATGAATTGAAGTGTGATCAGAAGAAATTGCCTACGGAGTGTTTTGGGGTCCCGACTGACTGATTATATTTCAAACGATAGGCTGTACGAAAAGTGGAGTTTAATACTGCTTTATAGGGCTACAATTGAGAGAAAGGTTGAGATGGCTAGGGCACATTCTATGGATGAAGGATGACTGATTGCCAAAGATTGTCCTTTTTGGCCAACCGTCGAGGGTTAAACGGAAATCAGGTCGTCCGCGGTTAGGGTGGGAGGACCTCACTAGGAAATATTCAAGGGAAATGGGAACGTCCCGGGAGGGCGAAAAGAGGGAGGCTGTGAATGAATTGGGATGGAGGAAGAGCACGCGTTTCTGTGTTGGCCTCAAGCCTTTTTGGTTCTTCGATTTGTCGTTAGTAGTATTAGCAGTAGTTTTTAACTCTGGAAAAGAATAGTCAGCAATTTCACTTGCCTCTGATCTTATGAAAAAATTGAGTGAGCACGAGAAGAGGTTGAAAGTATAAAGAATAATAACTGACACCATTTTTTTTTGCCACATTTTAGGCACTACTATAGAAAGATTTACAAAAAAAAAAAAAAAAAAACTAAAAAATAGAATAGATTTTTTATAAAAAAAAAGAAAGAAAAAAAGAATAGAAAAACGAAAAAATAGAAAGATTTATAAAAAAAGAAACACGAAGAAATAGACTAAGCATTTGATTTCAAACACTCCATTAGGCCTTGGATTTATGTTACCGTTCAAAGTTATAATGCTGTGAAAAGCCTACAGATCTTACTTGCATCAAGTGAATAAGACACTTGTATAGCGGGATTCATTCTTTTCGAATCTGCGAATTCAACGAGTTGTAAATTCGAAATTAGTCAGAATTTTCAACGGAGAATTATTTAAACTTGTTTGAAAATTGGAAGTTTTAAATATATTTAATGTCTTCAATTTGTTTTTATTTAATGTTTAATTATATCTAATGTCTAATTAAATTTAACGTCTTTGTTTTTCACTATGACAGATTCAAAGTAAATTTCAAAAATGTGCTTGGATGAATGGCTAAAACTGACTCAACTATGAAATGAAATCATGACTGTCAAAATTAACAAACAAAACTTGCAGAGGGACAAACTTTAATAACCTACGGGCTACAATCTAAACAACCAATGCATAAATATAATTCTCCTGTTTTTAAGAAGTAGCAGAGGTAGGAGGAGAGCTGTAAATTTTAAGGACATACTTTTCATTTAAATCTGACATCATTTTTGATCGGTTTTGGGATCATTTATTTTAGAATTTTCAAAAGAATGTTTAAACAATAAAATATTATTGTTTTGCTGAATGTAAATAAAAACCAATGTTCAGAATCAGCTTCCATTAGGCCTAAGTTTAAGAATAAATGTTCACTTTAACAACTAAATTCACATGTAGCGAAAGTCACGCTGCACTAGTTTAACTTTTCAGTTGCTTGAAAAGCTGTTTAGTTATTTTTGATGATAAGAGTCTCACGCAGAAAAAACTTTCACAAATTTTTTTGTGCTTAACATTTGATCTATTTTAATGTGCTACCGTACCATTAGAAATTCAAACTTAGCCAGCCAAATACTTTTTGTAATACTATTTAAACGCATTAAAAACATGAAAAACGTGATGTCACACTTAAAAAAAAGTATGTAGTTCTTTTTTCTTTATTTAGATATTCCTTATGGTCCTTTGTTTTCTCTTTGTCCAACAAATATAATAAAATTCGTCCTTTATTTTATTCTACGTCATCAGTGATAAAACAATATGGTATGAACGATACCATTGTGATAATGAATAAGAAGCAACAAAAATCTAAGTTGCTAGGGCCATCAATTTCCTTTAGCCTGACTCTAGAGTTTTTTAATTACTGAAATTAGAATTTTTTTTTTCTTTAGATAGTTGGTATTATTTTTATAATTCCCAATAATTCAATTTTTTTAGATTTGCTACTTGCTTATGTTAAAATTTATGATGTTATCAATAAAATGTAAGTAAGAATTATTAGTATAATTTAGGTTTGTGTATATTTGCCTGTATTTATACGAATCTGTTGTTTAATAATTACATGACAAGTTTCTGCATTTTAGATCTATTTATCCTTACCAATTTCGGAGGATAATAATATGATTGAATTTGACTTATGTTGTTGTCTATACTCTTTGATATATTTTTGATGTTATGCTTCTAATCCGAAGGTACCCTTGCACTAAAATGTCACTCATTTATATAATAAAAGCAGCTATGAGGTTACGACGTTTTTTTCTATTTAAAAAATATTCTCTGCCACTTGTCTCTTTGTGATTGTTTTTCTGTTTTAATATAATGGGTCTACTTAGATACCAGTGGGGTAAAACACACGCTTCCAAAAACTTATTTTTGAGGAAAAGGGTGATGACTTGGTGAGCACAAGAATCTAAACAACACCAAGCTATTAAAATCAGGACTTTTACCATTTCCAAGTGTTTTCAAGTCTGTTTTGAAATTAACACAAAATTTTTTTCTCTGGACAGTTTTTTCATAAAGCATTTTTATACTTTAGGCTACTATGCACCATGGTTTGCTCTGATTTGCTATTTACTAGGCTGCCGCAATTGTTCTATTCTTCTTGTTATACTGCTCAGAAACGACTTTAAAGGGATGCATTAAGTTTAAAACGGGGACATTATATACTTTTTGTATGGATGGCTTTTGTATGCTTTAAAAAAAATTCTTTTCGCTTATTTACTTATAATACTTGTTTAGTATCACTTACTGGATATTTTATAATCGAAATAAAATAGCAGTGACTTTCAAGTTGACTATTTAAACTATATTGTAGCAAAAGATTTTTCCAAACAATCTTTCTATTTTTCACGGTAAAGGATAGTTATGAATCTGGTTTGTTTTTGCTACTGCGTTGTTTAGTATTATAGGCATTTAAGATTAATAATGTTGACTTTTCCAGGTAAGTAATCAAATTTGGCAATTTCCCTGTAAGTTTTTTTGTAAGGTAAGTTTTCAGTAAGTTTGCCCTTCCGATGCAAAGTAAAGTAAGTTTTCAAGGTAAGATTGTCCTTCTAATACCCCTCGATCAGTTTTCTGAAAAGCAAGCTTACCATCAGATACAGACTCCTTTCTGAGTTTAATGAATGATGACCTTTCCATACCTTAAACCTGACTATTTTAGACAATAGTGCAAATAGCACTGCTTAACTTTATTGAGCTCCAGGTTTGTGACTCAGAACATGTGAGACCGCAGTTTCAGAGGTGTATTCTCTGTCAGTGACCTTAGCTGCTACTGGTATCTTCTTCTCTCTTAAAATTTGGCATTGAAGGGACCTATATGGCATGTAGTAGATCAACAATTCAGTGGAGTAGGAAAATAGAAGATCATTACATTTAGTTGGGTTGAGGGACCAATGAATTGAGGAATTTCCTTTTTCAAACTAATATTGCAACATTATTATTTTTAAATATACCTTCATCATTACAATCCAGACCCTGGGAGTCCAACACAGATGTTAAATTGGATATTCTGGATGCAATGCTCAAAGGTAGCTGTTGATGCTCACGTGACAGAGAAGAATTAGAAGTTTGTCTGATCGTTTTGACATTGTCTGGTGAAACATATGCAGCTTCTATAACAAAAACAAATAAAGAGATGGAAAATTATCAAAGTATGATAAAATATTCTCAATAATTAATAACCCCCCAAGACATAAAAAACAGATAATCGATGTGAAAATGACATATAATATGAAAACTCAACAAATTCAAGCATGATAATTAGATAAATAGGAACCCTATTTCACAAATTAGCATTTTATCCAAACATTAAATTGGGGTTTTAGATAGAGTGCAGAACGTTGTTCAGTATGCAATATAAAGCTTTCAATATGTGTCTGTAAGCTTAAAATCCTTCCAGAGTATTTGGCTAACTAACACAAAAGCCTTAAGCTTTAGTAGCTAAGACTAACAATGGAAAAATACCCTTCATATATATGCTTCAGAAGTGACCTTCCACTTTCTTCTCCTGGTGGCAACACCTCAAGAATGCCACCCTACTTTGTCTTTGCCACCTTGTAATGCCACTGCTCTTACTGTGTTGAAGTAGAAGGGCTTGTAAGTGTGATTCAAACATAACAATTCTATATTTGCTTTTAAAGTAGAGGTCTATTTTAGGAAAATATTTGACACTAACTGAATTATTTTGTTTTCCAACGCTTAATTTCCTTTGATGAGTTTTCAAAAATTCAGAAGGCAAACTGAGTCTAACCGTAAACATTTAGTGAATACTATTTGAAAACTTTATATAACAATAATATATTTTCTGCTGGATTTACAACAATGGAGACAAAACAAATGGAGTGACTGTAAAAAATCCTCTAAAAGTACAAATTATTTACAGTAAAATACTTACTACTACAGTACAAGATAACACCAAAGTTTAATATTTTATTTTAGAAATTAAAAAAGTTCTTTGGACAAAATTAGCTAATTTTTTCTATAGATAAATTTGCTAATTCCAGGATTTACAGGAATTGATGTCCATAATCTAATGCATAGTTTCAAGTTCTTTTTTTTTTCTCATTAAGGCTTCAGCATTTTCAAATCCTAAGATGATGAAGACCTAGCAAAGCCTAATTTGTTTTAGCTTTTCCCAATAAAATATTACCCAATATATTTGATTATACAAAAAACAATGCTTGACATAGTACCTTCATTGTCAAAACATGTGGAGCCCAATTCCTGGGGGTTAGGTCCAAGTTTACATCGTCCTGAAAAGCTGCAAAAAGTACCCACAGGAGCATCTTCACTTTTAAGCGACAAAAGATGTGTTGAGCAGTGAAAAACCTCTTTACGAACACTTAGTAAAGCCTATTTAACTTCTGAAAGAAAACGTGAATAAAGGAGACATCAAACACATTCAACAGAAAAGCTTACGAAACAAGCGCAACTGCTTCCCCGTTTTCAACACAATTGCCACAAAAATGAATAATGACCAATATAAGGTCAGAAATCTAACTATCTTTGGCAAATAGCCAACACAAAATGTCTAGATTTAGAATTGATAAATATTCCTGAAAATTCTTCCACAGGTTATGCGGTTGATCGCCTAATGAGTTAGCTAATCATCTAGTATAAAAAAACTCACCAAATGATTGGTGGCAATGTTGTTTTTTCTCTGAATGCTAATCCCAGTTTTTTTTGGCAGCCAACAACAAAATCGTTCAATTCTATATTTGCATCTTTCATTCATTTTGTTTCAGATTTTAGACAAGCAGAATGTTTTTGAAAAAGATATGCATATACACAAGAGAAAATAGATACCCCACTTCCTGTTTGACAGAAACATTAAAATACTTTAGCAGATAATTGATATTTTTTCCCTTCAAATTTTAATCAATTAACTGGAAGATTATCACCAATTATATGAATATTTTTTTCCCACAGAATACCCACATTTTTCTACCCACAGCTGCCTCGCAGAATAGAAACTTTTGGTAGGAATGCTTTTTTCTTATTGCTTTCTAATTTTTCTTATTTTTTATGCCTGCAAATAGAAAATAGTAAGAGAAAATTTTTTGACTTGAAGACTTGTTGTCTCCCCAAACTGAATAAATATAGCTAATAAACTAGACTTTTGGGTAGCAAAATAACCCAGCTATTTCATTGCCTAGCTTTTATGCAGTTGCTTGTTGATTCATTTTTGTTATTTTCACTGAAGAGAACTTTAGAAGTAAGAAGAAAAAGAAGCAATTATGTACTCCAGAACAGCAGCTTTTTTTCTTTTTTACAAAAATTTTATTGAATAACTTACCATTTTTAACAACAGAATTCTCAAGATTCGCGATAGGCTCAGCCATGTTTGGAATTTGAGGGACATCCATAATATTATCTCTGAAATAATTTCAGCTATAAAACATATAATACTATAAACAACACTTGGAAATGGCACTCCAGTTTTAAATTCTTACCACAAAACGTACAGATTGTTAGGCATTCACTGTGATGTATTTTCAAGCTGGTATGTATTCCCCACTATTTCACAACGTTCTGAAAATGTATTTTTGTTTATTGTCTTTTTTAGTGCCTTGAATTTTATTAAAGTAATGCATACAGATGTACAAAACTGCATAATACAGGTATTTATTACCTTGAAAAAGCAAAACTTCCTCATTCATATTCAAAGTTCAAACTAGGATCAAGGAAAATGCATGACAGTTTAGCTGCAAACCCTGTCTTAAGTCAAGGGTTTGGAAAATTATTTTGATCAAAGGCTTGTTGATGGTTTCAATGATTAAGAAAAATAAAAAAAATCAATAAAGCCTTAAAAAATAATTTATTGCTTACTTCAAATCATAGAACCAAGATGATAAAAATTATTATTCCATAGATGATCTAAAGATGTAGCATAAGAATGTCCCTGAGTGTAGAAAATTTATTTCTTCTTTTGGCTAATATGTTGTCACTTTATTTAATAATATCAACATAGGACTAATTTTAGAAATTATCCAAGGCATTTGCTATTTTAGTCATATAAATTATGTATTATGCAAAGTCCATAATTAGTTGCTCCTGCCTGATTTAGTGAAAATTGATCTAAAAGCAGAAGCAAAAAGAATTTAAATATTAACCTGATAAAAACCCTCAAAACCACCTACTGAGCCCCCCCCCCCTGCCTCTGATTATTTTCTGTTAATAATTGACCCCTACCCCAAAAAACTTGTCTTATGTCTGGAGGTTAGTAAGCAACCCCCTAAAAAAAAATTGTCCATTCAATACTAAACAAGATGACCAGATCAGAAAAACAGGAACCTACCACTCAATGCAATTGTATTTGGGTTTATTAAACAAAAAAACTGAGTAAAAAAGTAATAAAAACATGAAACATACCTAACAAGAAATGAATATTATATATTAGCACATTGATGGGAGGAGGATACATGGTTATTAACTCCATCCCATCTTAGATTTTGAAAATAACTTTTATGGTAATTTTAATGAAATAATAACTTTGATTTGTACTTTCATTGAAAGCAAAACCTTTCTGAAGAAAAACTTTTGTGAATTGACATGCCCTGATTACACATTTTGGTTTCATGTTATAAAATGGAGAAACTACAATATTTATTTACTGATATATTTAGGAAATACTATCACAGTAAATCCATGCAGGTGCATTAGGTAACTGTGGTACATCAAATTATCATTGGATTTTAAGTTAAATGGCAGATTCTTAGTTATACCACATAATAAGGGAGAGGGGAACAGGATCAATTGAGCCTTTATAAATCATAGGTAGGCTAAATATATTTTAGTATTTGTTACCACCCTACAGTTTCAGCAATTCTTAAGGAAGCCTTTTAGTACCAGAAGAGAGCACCATTTGGTTCCTTACTAAGACAGGTAAAGTCCTTGTTTAGCTACTTTTTGCTATATGGGAAAGGGGTTAGGTTACAAAAATGAAATTTTCAGTAATGAATCCAGGGTCAAAACCATACTCCAGGAAGGTATTGTTAAGCTTCCATGTCAACCCTATTCTGATTTATAAGGCTTAGAAATTTGCTTACGTGACAGGTCTAGACCTATTTAAATCGTGACAAAACAAAATTTTACCTTAATTTTCAGTTATAAGTTTCTTTTTTTCTGGTTTTAGTTCTGAAAATGCAATTCTTGTTATTTGAGTAAACTTTTACACTAGGCTATATAGATGGTGATTTCTTTTTTCGAAATATACAAAATGTGTTTGTGCATCTTTGAAACCTTATAAATTGGGATTGAGCACAGTGGCATAATTTTGTCAAAATCCTGGAGGGAGGGGGGAGGCAAAGTTGAGGCCAATCCCACCAAATCAAGTGAAAATGACGGTAAAAACTAAAAAATAAGCCATTTGGTACCATAAAGGTGCAATTTATTACTGTTAAAGTACTATAAAGGTAAATATGTAGGCTACTAAAGAAAACTGATCTGTTTCTGTTGATGCTTGAATTATACAACATCATCTTAGTTTTGACAAAATTTTGGGTCAATATCTACAAAATCATATTATTGAGTTAGGAATAAAGTGAATACATCATTCGATGCCTTTTTTTATGCTGATTACAAATAAAATAAGCATTTTGGTAATTATTTAGCCTTGGCCCACCTCATAAGGAGACATGTTAAGAAAACAATTCTTACTTTAAAATATGTATAATGATCCTAGTTCTTATATTATCCAAGGGGAGAACCTTTATCATCAAGTCTTTCCTCTAAAAATCCTCAAAAGAGAAAAAGTTTCCAAATATCACCATGTTTTTAATTCAATGCTTAAAGTCTTTTGAAATTGCCGCTGTAAACTGCTGCCAAATAAGTTGTTTTATAGATAGCGTTTAGCACGTGTGTCAAAAAATGTGTTTAAAGAAAAAGTAGTGGGATATTGAGATTATAGAAATTGTGAATTCTGTTATAAATCATGCCATTAACAAAAAATTTATTAAAAAAACAGTATTTTTGCCAGTACTCATTAAAAAAAACTCATTAAAAAAAAAAGTTTCACCACTGCTATTAATATTTTGTATTTACGCCACTGCTATTTGCCCTTCAAAATTCTGTGCATCTTTTGTAACCTAACCAAACCTAACCAAACCAAACCTAACCACTGCTATTAATATTTTGTATTTACGCCACTGCTATTCACCCTTTGCCACTGCTATTCGCCCTTTGCCACTGCTATTAATATTTTGTATTTACGCCACTGCTATTTGCCCTTCGCCACTGCTCTTTAAAAAAAATGAAAAAAAAAACCGGCATGAACGCTATCTATAAAAGAACTTATTAGGCGGCAACTTAAAGCTGTAATTTAAAAAGACTTAAGCATTGAATTGAAAACGTGGTGATATTAGGAAACTTTTTCTCTTTTGAGGATTTTTAGAGGAAAGACTTGATGATAAAGGTTCTCCCCTTGGATAATATAAGAACTAAGATCATTATATATATTTTAAAGTAAGAATTGTTTTCTTAACATGTCTCCTTATGAGGTGGGCCAAGCCTAAATAAATACCAGCATTTCTATCGGAAATGAATTTCAGCCCCCCCCCCCCCCTATATAGGCTATACCTAACCTAACCCTTAATTGGCCTATATAGGGGGGGGGGGGCTGAAACTCATTTCTAATAGAAATGCTTATTATATTCGTAATCAGCATAAAAAAAAGGCATTTAATGGTGTATTCACTTTTGTCTTAACTCAATAATATAATTTTGTAGATATTGACCAAATTTTGGAAGAAACTAAATTTCAGCTGGGGTCTGGGTGGGGCGGGGGGTCAAACTGAGGTCTGGAAAGGGCAGTTTGCCCCCCCCCCCATCCCATAGCAAGTTACAGCCCTTATTGAGCAAAGTTGTGAAGCTAAAAACAATTCTGTTGTATCTTATTTCAGTAGAAGATCTATTTTACAAGGTTTCAGTTTTATAACATCATGATTTTTAAATATATTACACAAAATATAACACAAAATATATTAAAATGTTAGAAATTACTAAAAATATGTCCAAGATATTAGACACAATCATTTCTTCTGTTATATTAGAATCTACATTTCGACAATCCTTGAAATCCCTAAAAAGAGTAATGGTCCGTTTGCATATTGCGGAAATCCGTCCGTTTCTGTTCGAACTATGGCTAAAATAACGCTGCATTTTAAGGCAATGATTTCAAATTATTGTAACAGCATGACCTATTTTCTTACCCTCTTCTGAAAGCTGTTGAGCAATAGAGAGTTAACTGTCACCGTTTTTCTTAGTTTTCTTATAGCTTGGGTGCGCAGGATCATAGAAGCTGGGGCAGTCTTGAACCAAAAATATAAGATCGTGTAGTATTTGATAGTCCATACTCATGTTTTTATTCATTTAAAAATCTTGCCAAGATTCCGTCCTGATTTGACCAAAACATTGTGGAAAGCTAAAGATTCCTTCTAGCACGAAAACGGACGGAATTTCCGCACGGATTGCTAAATCCGCATGAATTTCCGCAATGTGTACAGGGACCATGAACTATGGCTAAAATAACGCTGCGTTTTAAGGCAAAAATTTCAAATTATTACAACAACGTGACCTAGAGTCAAAGTGGTGAAAGGACTTATTGGTAGCCATATGGTGGATATTCCCTGTAGCTATCATCAAAACATCAAGAAGGGTATTACTTTCTTACCCTCTTCTGAAAGCTGTTGAGCAAAAGAGAGCCAAATGACAACATTTTTCTTAGTTTTCTTATAGCGTTGTTGCGCAGGATCATACAAGCTGGGCTAGCCTTTAACAAAAGTTATAAGATCGTGTAGTTTTTGATGAACCTTACTTATGGTTTTATTCCTTTAATATCCTTGTCAATATTCCGTCTTGATTTAGCCAAAACTTTGCGGAAAGCTAGAGATTTTTTCTAGAATGAAAATGAACGGATTTTCCGCTTGGACTGTAAATACGCAATAAATTCCACAATGTGTAAACAAACCATTATTGCTCTGATAAAAAATACATTACAGTTTACTAAAACATATGCAGCGCACTACACTGACCAAGGCAATTCGTATAGAAGGACTTGTCATTGAGGATTAAGGAACGGGATGATTCCCTTTTCGCTGTACAGCCCAGGGGACGTCCGTGGCTGACTAATCTGCACTTCTTATTCTTCAAGCGCATATAAAGTCTCTTTATTATGAACTGCTTTCAAATGTCCATAATTCTTCCACTTTTCTTCAAAAACTCTGTAACAAGACGTTCCCTCACACAATTTTCTTCTTCACTTTCTAATCAACTCAGTAATATATTTAGGTTTGGCTGCCGTCTCTTAAGTCTAAGAAAATCCACTATTTCTCGTCTTTCTTCTTCACTCTCCCGGCACTCTCTTAACAAGTGTTCAATCGTCTCTAAGCTCCCACATTTGGGACAATTGTCACTTTCTCCCCAAAATCTTGCTTTGTAAGATCCTACTTCTGAATGATTTGATCGAAGGCGGAATATTTTCTTTGCTTCAAATCTATTTAATTCTTTATACAATTAATTCTTTAATTCTTATTCTGTACGGAGCGAATTTCTTAGTATGATTATACTTTTTAGACTTAGAGATGACCTAGATAAAGTTTTAAAAGAAGAACAGTGTGGTTTCAGGAAGGCAAGAAGAAGTGTCGACCAAATTTTCACTCTTGGATTAATAACTGATAAGTGCCTGAATCATCAAAAACCTTTAATCTTTAGTTGTGTAGATTATGAGCAAACACTCGACTCTGTTCGTAGAAGAGCTTTGGCGAAGGTCTTATTCTTGTATGATATAAAAGACAAATACATTAAAGTGATAAATAGTGTGTATAAGAATAACACTGCTGCGGTTAAAGTAGGAAATAAGGCCAGGTTAGGGCAGGAAATCAGATGGTTTCGTATTAAATCAGTAGTTAGACAGGGTTGTGTTATATCCCCCTTTATATGGACAATTGTGATGAACTTTTTCTTATGGCGCACAGGAAATGCGACAGGAAGACTCTACTGGACTTAGATAATGTTGATTATAATGCTGAAGCATCCTAGACGAAGGTGTAAGCACAATAAATGAAGTCTTAGAGACTTAGAGAGTTCAGGGCACTGTATATATAATTAGCAGTAAGTTTACCACAGATAATTTCTGGTTCTTCATTCTCGGTGCGAACAAAAGCTCCTCCCACTTCTTCATGCATTAGCGGGTTATTGGGTATGCGTCAATCAATGAGAAATGGTTCGAAACTGTATTATTCGCAATCGCGAAAGCAGAAAAAAACTTGTTGAGCCGGCCAAGTGGTTTGCAGCTGTCCCATCTCACAGGTATGACTTAATTTATATACAAATTATGACTAATCTATTACTTATATACAGAGGACTTAACTGATTAGCATATTTTGGATTTCTATAAATGGGGGCGGGGGGTTGATAAAATTTGTGAAAATAAGGACATTTTTATCTTCTAATAACTGGTGGAACATATGTGATGGTTTCAAGGGCTGATCTAGGATTTTTTAGAGGGGGGCGAAAAATAGGTTGATCCGATAAACTTACGTTAGGAGCAAGTTTAATTAATGCAAACTTGCGTTAATAAGGTAAATTACACTACTTTAGACTATATTAGGGGGGCGCCCCATCACTCTCCCTCCCCCCACAGGATCCGCCACAGGATGGTTTATCATTATGTTTATTTTTCACGTTTTGACACTTTTTTTTCAGATTGTAGTTCGTATGTGACTTGAAAAAGGCTAATTACCTGTTTTGGTGGAGAGCCAAATAAGAGATAGTTTCGTTTTCAATCCATGTTTTCGTATGAAATGGGCAGATCTTTCCTGAACTTTAAAGAATAGACCCTCTGTTTGAAAATCTTTGCACTTGTGAATTTAGATAGCGATAAGGGTTCCTGATTGAGACCAATTTTAGGACTTGGGTTCTTATTATTGGTTCTGTGGTAAAAGTTGTCACAGTAGCCCTATCCAAGAAAATACCAAATGTCTGTTAAGAAGTGTTTTTCGTAAAATTCTTAGTGAGTTTTCAGAAAATTCAAGGACATCAGACATTTTAGTGGTAGATCCAAAATTTTACGGGGCTTCAAGCTAGAAAAGGTCCTATTATAAAATATTTTTTCAAGATTTAACAACTTTACTAAAAATGATTCATGCCGGCCTTACGACCGGTTACAAATAAAGCACATAAATGCTTGAAAAACGCAACCAGTACACATTTACTAAATTATAAAACTAACCAAATCATCACTGAAATAAACACAAATAAAGAACAATAAAAAAAGAGATAATAATAATAATTACTGACTAATAAATTATGAAAAAAAAATAATAATAAAAAGAAAAAATATAAATAATAACAAAATAATATAAAAAAAACGAATATATTAATAACAGAACAAAAAAAATTTACTTAATTTGTCCTCTCTCGTCTTCCAGCCCCACACTCACCAACTGCCCGCAAGGAGATGCTTTTTTAACCGGTTTTTAAATTGCGGGACACTTTCCGCTTCCCGAATTGAGTCTGGAAAAGTATTCCATACCACCGGACCCGAGTGCCTTGCCACATGGCTAGAACGAACCATTCTTCTTGGCTCACTTACTGGGTCTCCAGCATTTCCCGTTGCATATCCATGATAAAATGAGTTAAAACAAAAAAAATTAATAAAAACAACTGGCTATAAACAATACAAAACCTGAAACACAAAAAAACCAATATTAAATTCTCTAATCTGACATGAATACAAAAACACAATTTAAAAAAAAATCGACTCTGTACTTAAAACTTCTATATCATATTTATCAATTAATCTCATTGCTTTATTTTGCTGAATCTACACTCGTTTAAAATTACACGTGAAATTACTAGCCCAAATCATGCATCCATAATGTATATACGGGACAATCAAAGAATGGTATAAAAGAACTAAAATATGAGAAGGTAAAAAATGTTGAAAACGTCTTGAAATCCCAAGGCCACGGGCTACCTTACACGCAACCACATCACCGCGTCTTCTCCAGCTGAGGTCCTGATCGAAAATGAATCCTAGGTAACGCACTTCCTCATCCCGCTTTAGTACATCACCTTTTATTGCTATTTCACTGGGAAGATTTGGGGATACACCAGTCCGACTAAACAGAATGTATTTACTCTTTGCCGCGTTAGTGCTAAGTAAGTTAATGCCTACAAAGTCAGTCAATCCTTGCAGAGCTCTGTTTGCTTTCTGGACCAATTCTTCAAGAGTCTTCGCTGCCACAACAAGTGCTGTATCGTCGGCGAAAGATGTCATAGACGCGCCAGTAGTATAAAATCGCATACTGTCAACATACACTTAATACAACAGGGGTCCTAAGACAGAGCCCCGGGAAACTCCACAAGAAACAGGGAAAAACTTAGAAAACTTCTCCTCTAGATTTACCCTAACTGACCTACCAATTAAATACGACCTAAACCAATCCAAAGATCTCCCTTTTACACCCAAATCCCTTAATCTATCCAATAAATTAATAAAATCAACTGTATCAAACGCCTTTTTAAAATCTATAAAAATACTAATACAATATTCACCCTTTTCCAAAGCTAAATTAATATTTTCTAAAAGATGTTGTATAGCATGCGAAGTGGAATGGCCCTTCTGGAATCAAAACTACCCATCATACAATGCATGCTGGCTCGTGAGGTGATCATAAGGTCTTCCATAGATAACTTTTTCATACACTTTCGAAAACACTGATTTTTGATTGATTTCTGCGTTCTTGCAACTTCATCCTCGCTAGCAACAATGCTCTCCAACAGCTGAGATGACGAGCTAGCTGGCTCGCTGATTTCAAGCGCATCGTACGATTTGCTTTGTTTGTAGATTTCGAGAGAATTTTTAGCTTCTTCAGACGCAAGCTTTGCTCCTTTTCCCGTTTTTTGTGACGCTTCCTTTATATTATCTTCATACGATACTAAAGTTTTTCAGGGAGCCTAATTTCCTTGAGATCTCCGTAGCAGAAAACAATGAAGTTTTTTCGGCCTTTGCTATCTTTAACGATCCGCAGGACTCTGACTGGCCACATCGGGAATCCTTTGAAATGAGCTAGGGCTAAATCAAACTTTTTAAATGGCATCTTGAAGACAAAAACGAGAAAAAATCCAAAATCATTTATCTTTTACTGAGCAGACCCACGGATGGCATTGGTGATCACCGTTGTGGCTGGTGGCCCGATGGACCCTGGAGACCTGCAAACGTTTATTTCATCGTACTCTGGCATCCACAGCAACAGTTATAATATTATCCAATTATCTAAAGCAAATTGTTCACTGATCTATACAGTATTGTACACAATCACACTTGTTGCGCAATGAAATAAATATCCAAACAATAATCCACTTTGAAAACTGGTTAAACAATATAAACTGGCTTAGATCTTAATAGGTCAAAGACTAAACAATAACTTATAACCACAATGACCCTTATCAATATGTGAAAAGTGGAAGTGACTATATTCAATTTAGCTGCAAGTCTACATTCATGCCCACCACGTAATTTCCCTTTGAGAAAAAATTGATAAAACTTAAAACTGAAATACCAATGCGAAGCGCCAAATGTCATAATCAAATGTCATCGCGTTATGGTATTGTTCAAATAGAACTCATTTTTAATATATATATACAGTGGGTCAGGATGTGAGAGTAGGTTTGAAAATTAATGCTAAGGGGACTAAGACGTTAAGTATAGGAATAATTGAAGACGAAAGAGTGATGTTTAGTAAGGCGAAGATGAATCAAGTGGACAGTCTCAATTACTTAGGTGGTATAATTAGTAAAGACGATGGATGTAGTGAAGATGTTCATAGTAGAATAGCCAAGGTCCAGGACGTTTTTTCTCATTTAAAAAAAAGTTTGGAAGATTAGGAAAATAAGTCTGCGAACCAGGATTAGAGCATTGGAAGTTACATTAAGGGCAGTAGTGAAGTATGGTTCTGAAGCATGGGTGCTCCGAAACACGGAGGATGATTTGCTAGGTGTTTTTCAGAAAAATTACCTTGAAGCTAGAATAACTCGATCCCTCATTAAAAATAAAAAAAAGTTTGTTTAACTGAATGTAAGGATCGACATTAAAACTTAAAACGAACAGAAATTATTCCGTATTTGAAAGGGCTGTCCCCTCATCAACGCCTAGCTCTTTAAGCTAAATTTTTTTATTGTTTAAAAAAATAAAGTTGTCTGACAGAGTCAAACTTTATTGTAAAGAGTGAGGCATTGAAGAGGAAACAGCCCCATTCATATACAGAATAATTTCTGTTCGTTTTAAGTTTTAATATCACTCCTTACTTTCAGTTAAAACAATTAGTTTTTTATTTAATTTCTAAACGTTTTTGAATTAATGTAGCTTTGAGTTTGGCTCACCGTACACAAATAATCAAAACAAAATTTGCATATTAATTTTACTTTTTTTGGTTACATGGCTTTCTCGAAATTTTGTCCTGACGTAACTTACGAATTACTTACGTAACGAACTTCTATATTCATATGTTTTTGTTACGTATATTCGGTAGTTTGACCCCTAGTCAATACCTCGCTCTTTACGCTAAATTTAGAATTTTGTTCGAATCACAAGCCCCTGAATCACAAAGGCTGGTTAATTAGAATAGATAGCTCTTTTGAAAGTACAAAAAAAAATTTAGCGTAAAGGGCGAGGTATTGACTACGGGGAGAACCCCCTCATAAACGTAATAATTTCTTTTCGTTTAAGTTTTAATGTTGCTCCTTACTTTCAGTTGAAAAAACTTGTTTCTTTAATTTAATTTCTGATCGTTTTTTAAATAATGCTGGGAAATCCGGCACCCCCTTCATAGAAATGTCCCATCCCAAAAAGAAACATCCTCCATGGAAAGATCCTCCACTGTAACCCTCTCCTCTGACCCCCCCCCACCAGGAAATATCCCTCCTGAAACGTCTGTGTACTTCCGATTAACCAATACTATATGTAAAACATGGACAAAGTTCATAGCTTGCATCCCGCCCCCCGGGAACCGTGGGGGATTAAGTCATCCTAAACCACATATTTATTAGATTTTCGACTATGCTGAACCAAATGGCTATCTCAAAATTTTGATTGGGTAACTTTGGGAAAAAATGAGCGTGGAAGGGGGCCAAGTTGGCCTCCGATTTTTTTGCTTACTTAAAAAGGGCACCAGAACTCTTAATTTCCGTTCGGTTGAGCCCACTCACGATATACTAGGACTAATGAATTCATAAAATCATCCCTGGGCAAAAAACATATAAACGCGCATCCGTGATCAATCTTCTGGCAAAAAATACAAAATTCCATGTTTTTGCAGATAGGAGCTTCAAACTTCTAGAGTAGGGTTCTCTGATACGCTGAATCTGATGGTGTGATTTTCATTAAGATTCTATGACTTTTAGGGGTTGTTTAAAAAGATCGGGTGTAACCGGACCTCTCCCACGTTCTCCTTAACTGCCCTCTCCCAAAGTTCCGATCAAAATTTTGAGGTAGCTATTTTTTTTAAATAGTCTAAAGTCAAATATCTCTTTGAAGGCAACATGGTCCCTCAAATTACCCTGGGCAGGGGCTGTAAGTTATGCAAGTTACGTATTCCTTACAAAAAGGGCTCGTTATTGGGAAGGAAGGGCATTATCGATCCTTGGTATCGAAACAGGGAATTAAGGAGTAGCTTTTGGAAAATGCTGAGTTGCCTTCCAATCAGTTTCGATTATTAGAAAGAGCACTAGCCATGTCAATTTCCAATCGAATGAGCCCTTTTGAAGTTTCTACGACAACACTTTCTATGAAAACCTTATAAGCCCCCAGGTCATAACTTTTTACCCTTGCATTAAGGGATGAGTGTGTGTGTGGGGGGGGGGGGGAGAGGTATTCATCCTCAAAGACCTAATTTTCTGAAATTTCAACTACGTTGAACAACATGGATATCTCAAAATTTTGATTGGATGTGTATGTGGAAATGGTGGGCTCGAGAAAGGCGTTAGTTTCCCTCCACTCCCTTTTGACCATTGAATAGGGCACTCGCGCTTTCAAGTTTCAGTCTAATGAGACCTTATTGAAGTTTCTACGACAAAGTTTTCTATAAAGCCTTAAATGCCCCCAGGGTATAACTTAAAACTCTTGCGCTGAGAGCTGTGGTGAAAATTTCATCCTCAAAGACATAATATCTGGACTTCAACTACGTTCAACAAATGGCTGTCTCACAATTTTTATTGGACGTTTTTGAGGAAATGGTTTCCATAAAAATTCTAATAAATCCCCAGGGCATAGCTTAGAACCCTTGCCCTGAGGGATGTGGGAGATTGTCCTCATCAAAAATATAATTCCTATCTGGAAATCAACTAGGCTGAACAAAATGGCTATCTCAAAATTTGATTGGATGTGTTTGAGGAAATGGTGTGCGTAGAAGGGGTGTTAGCTGCTTGCCAATCACTTTTAAATGTCAAAAGACGGCAATATCCACTCCAATTTACAATAGAATAAGCCCTTTTTGAAGTTTTTATAACAATTGCTTCGATACGAAGTGGCCTGGTATAAAATCAAAAAAAAAGAAAAAAAAAACATTTTGCCAACATCGTTCTGAAAAAATTCAAATAGATGTAATAAAAAAATGTACATTTTCAGTCTAAGACAAATATTCTAATATTAATTCCATAAAATATTAATTAATTTTTGTTTTATTAAAGGTTTAAGTGTAAACTTTGAATAGAATATTTTTCAGTAAAGTAGACATTATATTCTAGCTTTTAAAAAGGATAGTGTTTAGAACCCTACTCAGATTATTTTCAGCTCGTTTTGAGTTTGACTTATTTTAATTTCTGCTTGTTTTGTGTTTCATTTATTTATTGATACTGATTTGCGGCAGTTTTATGCTTGGTAGATTATTTGATTCTATTTTTGTTAATTTTTTTTTTAATGGAGTTATTAAATTTTTTTGAAAAAATTATTTTGTTCAAAAGTTTTTTTATTAATTTTTATTCGTTTTATATTGACCTAGTCTTTTTCAGGGAGAAAGACTGAGCCTCTTTTGAATATAAACAACAATCCCTTCCATCCAAACTTTTAATATTCTCTGGGCATAAGTTGCTTTCCATTCTCTTTCGACTATTAAAAAGAGCACTAGCCCTTTGAATTTCCAATTAAATGAGCCTATTTGAAGTTTCTACAAAAACGCTTTATATAAAAACCTTATATACCCCCAGGGTATTACTTAGATCCCGTGCCTTGAGGGCTTTGAGGGGTTGTCATCCCAAAATACTTTCCCAATACATCCCAAGGACTTTCAACTAAGTTGAAAAAAGGCCTATCTCAAAATTTTTGATTGTATTTTTTTTGGGGAAATGGTTGGCAGGAGAGGGGGGTTAGATACCCTCCAATTACTTTCGACTATTAAAAAGGGCACTGGTCATTTCAATTTCCAATTGAATAATCCCTTTTTGAAGTTTCTACGACAATACGTTCTACAAAAACCTAATATGCCCCCAGGGCACAACTTAAAAACATTGCCCTTAGGGCTGTAGGGGGGGTGTCAGCCGTAAAAAACCAAGGTACAACATTGCCAACTATGTTGAACAAACTTACTATCAACCATTTTTGATTGGATTTGTTTTGGGCAAAGTGGGGCGTCATAGGGGGTTAGGTGCACTCTCACTACATTCGACTATTAAACATGGCATTAATTAGCTATTTCAATTTCCAATAGAACATACCCTTTTGGATGTTTCTACGACATCACTTTCCATAAAAACATTATGCCCCAATTCTCACACTTGTAACCCATGCCCGGAGGGTCCTGAAGGGGCTATCGTCCTCACATTCCTAATTTCTATAGCTTTGAACTACGTTGAACAAAAAGGCTACCGCAAAATTTCAATTGGATTTCTATGGACTAATGAAGGTCATAGAAGAGGTGTTAGTTACCTTCCAGTTACTTTTAACTATTAAAAAGGGCATTAGTCGTTTCAATTTCCAATCAAATGAACCTCTTTTGAAGTTTCTACGACAACTCTTTCTATGAAAACCTTATATGCCCCCCAAGGCATAACTTAAACCCCGGGCCACGTGTGAATGGGGGAGGGGTTGTCATACTCACAGACCTAAGTTCCGGACGTTTCAACTACGTTGAACAAAAGGGATATCTAAAAATTTTTTTTGGATGTTTTTGGGAAATAGTTTACTTAGAAATCTCATATACCCCCAGAGGAAATCTTACAACCCTTGCCTTGAGGGCTATGGTGGAGTGTCCTCCTCAAAAGCATAATTTATATCTGGAAATCAACTACGTTGAACAAAATGGTTATCTCAAAATTTTGATTGGATGTGTTTGGATAAATGTGTGTGGAAGGGGTGTTAGTTGCCTTCCTTTCACTTCCGACTATTATAAAGGGAAAAAGCCGCTCCAATTTACAATTGAATGAGCCCTTTTTTAAATTTATATTCTAGATATTAGAAAGCATATGGTTTAAAACCATACCCAAATTAATGTCTGCTCGTTTTGATTTTGAATTATTTTAATTTCTGTTTGTGTTGGGGTTTATTTATTAATTGTTACTTATTTTTGGTAGATGTATGCTTGTTAGATTATTTGATCCTATTTTTGTTTAATGGAGTTTTTACTTTTTTTGAAAAAATTATTTTTTGCAAAAAGTTTTTTTATTAATTTCTCTTCGTTTTATATTGACATAGTCTTTTTAAGGAAGAAATACCGAACCACTTCTGACGTTAAACAATCATCCCTTCCTTAAAAACCTTTAATACCCCCTATGCATAACTCACAAGCCTTGTCCCTAATCTCTGGGGTTTGTTTCAATCCCAAAAGCCATGTAATATTATATTTAGACTATGTTGAACAGACTAGCTTTCTCAAAGTTTCTATAAGACGCATTCCGGGACAATATGACTTGTGTTTAGAGGTGAGAGTGTAGCTACCGTTTGATCAGTTGGACTCTTAAAATGAGTACTCGAGCGCGTGATTACTAATTTAATGGGCCCCCTTTGAAGTTTATATGACCACACTTTTTAGAATAAACCTATATGTCCCAAGGGCACAATTTACAACCCTTGCCCTGAGGGCTAGGGGGATTTGTTATCCTCAAAGACATAATTTACAGACCTTTGTGATAAGCTTAACAAAATGGCCATATCAAAATATAGCCATTTTGACTATCCTATTTTCCTCTCCATGTCCCATTTTCCTCAAACCCATTCGATAAGAACTTTGAAAGAGCCATTTTTCTCAAAACAGTTCAAAGATCATAGAACAAAAAATCCGGGATGAACACTATCTTTCAGGGCCCGGGGTAAGTGTTGTAAGTAATACCTGGGGGGCATATACAGCTGTTGTGGAAGGGATTCTCGTACAAACTTCAGAGACGGCTCATTTTATTGGAAATAAAATGTTTCAGTTTTTAAGAGTCAAAACAGATTGGAGGGTCCCTAGCCCCCGCCACGCCCTTTTTTCCACAAACCCGTTCGATACAGCTTTTGAGATTGCCATTTTTTTTAAATAGTTCAAAGGTCAGATAAAAAAACTCGTTGTCAACACTACTCCCTAGGGTCCGGGGGGCACGCATTGTAAGCCATTTCCTGGGGCAAATACGTTTATTTTGGATGGGATACTCGTAAAAATTTCAAATAGATCTCATTTTAATGGAAATTGAAAGTTCTGGGTCTTTTTTTCAGATTAGAAAAATATCGGAGGGTAACTAGTTTCTCCCACCCTACACGCTTTTGGGTTTTCAGGATGGATAGACCCATCCGTTAAATTTTGAGGAGATCATTTTGTTAAAAACAGTTCAAATATAAGATATTAAAACTAAGGGGTCGACAAAAACCCCCAGGGCCCAGGACAGGGCGTTGTAAGTTATACTCTTGGGGTATATATGGTTCTTAAGGAAAGGGTGCTCGTATAAACTTCAGAGAGGGCTCATTTGATTGAAAATAAAAAGTTCTAGTTCCCTGTTAAAGCTTCAAAAGGCATCAAAAGGCACTTAGCCCCCCACTCAGGCCCTTTTTTACTTTGATGCCCATGCCCTTTTTTCCCAAGACCCATCCGATAAAATTTTGAGATAGCCATTTTGTTAAAAATAGTTCAAACACCTGATAATAAAAACTCCGAGGTTGACACAAACTTGTTTTTCAATTTAATATTTTTACTTTGATATCAGTTTTAGTACTTTGATGAATATTTGTTTTTTTTAAGATTGATTTTGAAATAACGAATTTTTTAAAACAAGAAACTTTTTGCAATCAAAAATATTCGTCTTAAATGAACACTCTGTTTTCTCAACTCTACGAATCCAACCTCACCAAAAGATTTTCCGATAGTAAGGACCTCACTCTTCGAAGCATTAGAATTGAGATCAATTTCGGAATACTCCCTACTCTGGACAGAAAACTTATGCTCAACAGACGATACAGTTCTACTTAAAAACAGGATGTCTTCAGCGTAATTGAGTATAGAAAGGTCCAAACCTTTAAAAACAAAACTAATTCTAGCCTTTTTCTGGGGTGCAACCAAACTATTACTATAAACCGGTGGCGAAGTTACACCACCCTGGCGGATTACTTTCCAAACTCAAATTGCGGCTTTACACATTACAGAACCATGACGAGTAGATACTTTCACGACAACATATAATCTCGCATTTAGATTTTTTAATACCCACAGAACTGAACGATTGAGACTTCACTGCTGCGCACTATACAGCAAATGAGAATGCACAGTATAATCGAAGGCATGAGAGACATCACGAACGGCAAGGATGAAAAACTCAAAACGGACAGAAATTAAATAAGCAATCATAGCAAAAAACATACAACAAGTAATAATATAAATGAATAAATAGATCTTAAAGCGAGTAATTCTTTGACTGAATGTGAAAATCAAGCTTAAACCGAAAAAAATATATTATTATTGAAGTATAAATGAAACTTAAGACAAACAGATATTAAATAAACAATCAATGCAAACTAACATACAATAGATATTAATATAAATGAATAAATAAATCTTAAAACGAGTGAAACTTAAAATTGAATATTCAAATCAAGCTTGAAACGAACAAAAATCACTACAAACAAGAGTTTGGGTATCGCCTCCTTCATTCTCACTGTAAAAGTTTAAAGCCTGCTGCGTCATTGGCGCTTTACTGACAGCTACATGCGTCTTGAACACTCTTGGAAAGCATAAACAACATCAAATTGATTATTTGATGTATAATGATATTAATTGTTGAAAGATCCATCAGTTCAAGAATTTATTTCACTAGCTTACAACCCTTGCCTTGAGGGCTATGGTGGAGTGTCCTCCTCAAAAACATAATTTATATCTGGAAATCAACTACGTTGAACAAAATGGTTATCTCAAAATTTTGATTGGATGTGTTTGGATAAATGTGTGTGGATGGGGTGTTAGTTGCCTTCCATTAATTTCCGACTATTATAAAGAGCAAAAGCCGCTCCAATTTACAATCGAATGAGCCTTTTTTTAAGTTTCTTCAGCAACTTCTTCGATACGAAGTGCCCTGATCTAAAACCAAAAAAAAAATACATTGTGCCAACATCGTTCTGGAAAAAATTCAAATGGATGTACTGAAAAAATGTGCATTGTCCGCTTAATATACATACACTGATATTTATTCCTTAAAATCTTAATTAATTTTTATTTTCTCAAAACTATAAGTGAAAACATTTAAAAGAATTTTTTTCAGTTAAGTACAAATTATATTCTAGCTATTAGAAAGCATAGGGTTTAAAACCATACCCAAATTAATGTCTGCTCGTTTTGAGTTTGACTTATTTTAATTTCTGTTTGTTTTGGGTTTCATTTATTCATTGATACTGATTTTTGGTAGATGTATGCTTGGTAGATTATTTGATCCTATTTTTGTTCATTTTTCATTTAATGGAGTTATTTACCTTTTTTGGAAAAATTGTTTTGTGCAAAAAGTTTTTTTGATTAAGGTCTCTTAGTTTTAAATTGACACAGTATTTTTTCAGTTAGAAAGAAAGAATCTCTGGTTACGTTAATCACTCATCACGTCCAGAAAATACTATAATTAAAACTCTGAATAAATTACAAGCCTTGCCACTCATCTCCGTGGTGTGTTTAAATCCCAAAAGACAGGTAATATCATAGTTAGACTATGTTGAATAAAATGACTTTCCCAAAACTTCTCTTAGACACATTCCGGGACAATAAGACTTGTGTTTAGGGGTGAGAGTGTAGCTGCCGTCTGATCATTTGGACTCTTAAAATGAGTACTAGAGTATCTGATTTCCAATTTAATGAGATCCCTTTGAAGTTTATATGACCACACTTTTTATAATAAACCTATATGGCCTAAGGGCATAATTTACGACCCTTGACCTGAAGGCGAGGGACATTTTTTATCCTCAAAGACGTAATTTTCAGACCTGTTTAATAGTATTAACAAAATGTCATTATAAAATTACATCCTTTTTTAATATAACCATTGTTTGATTTGACGTACTTGTGGAACTGAAAGGCGTGGAGGGAGACCTTTCCTTCTGATCCCTTTTGACTATAACCAAATATTTCTTTGTTCTTTAATTTTATTTTTGACTCGTTGTAATTGTAGTTCACGTAAGTATTCTAAGTGTATACGTCTTTGTTGATTATTTTCATTTGCCACTACTTCAGACATTTTACAATTTCATTTACATTAGCTGCTGGGATTGGTTTTGTCAAATGTCATGGTCCAGGTTATTTATTTGGCCTCCAAGTAGGTTGGATACAGCCACCCTGGAAAAAGTTCAAATTCTACTTGCAATTAAATAATTTAGGAGACTACAATGCCTTTCCTTGATGAGAAATAAAAGTTCAAATAGTGATAAAATCCTTTTAATAGAATGTGATTTTCGCAAGCAGTGAAGATAAATTTCAAAATAAATACTTGATATTTTGGTCTCATTTATAGTGACCGTCATCAGTAGTAAAACTTATGATGCAGTTTTCAAGACAAGTCTGAAAAGTATGTCTTTGAGGATAAAAAATCCCTAAGGGCCGCAGGCCAAGGGTAGTAAGTTATGCCCTGGGGACATATATGGCTTTTATAGAAAGTGTGATCATATAAACTTCAAAGGGGGCTCATTGGATTGGTAATCAGACGTTCTAGTATTCTTTTTAAGAGTCAAAGTGATTAGATGGCTGCTACCCTCTCATCCCTACACATACGTCATATTGTCTCGAAATGCGTCTAATAGAAATTTTGAGATAGTCGTTCTATTCAAAATAGTCTAAATATCATATAACAAGGCTTTTGGAACTGAAACAAACCCCAGAGATTAGGGGCAAGGGTTGTAAGTTATGCCCAGGGAGTATTAAACATTCTTATGGAAGGGATGGTTGTTTAACTTCAGAAGAGTTTCAGTCTTACTCCCTGAAAAAGACTATGTCAATATAAAACGAACAGAAATTAACTAAAAACACTTTTTTCACAAAATGAGTTTTTCAAAAAAAGTAAAGAACTCCATTAAACCAAAAATGAACAAAAATTGAATCAAATAGTCTACCAAGCATACAGCTACCACAAATTAGCATCAATAAAAAAATAAAACCCAAAACAAACATCAATTAAAATAAGTCAAACTCAAAACAAGCAGAAATTAATCTGAGTAGGGTTCTTTAAGCTAGAATATAATTTGTACTTTACTGAAAAAAAATCTTTTAAATGTTTTCACTTATAACTTTAAGAAAAAAAAAGAATTTAAAGAATAAATATCCTCATATGTATATTAACTGACAAGACGTATTTTTTTTCATAAATTTTTTAAACTTATGCCATAGGTGCTCTCTTGTTCCTTGGATAGGGATGCTCGTATAATATTCAGAGAGGGTTCATGTGAGTGACCATTTAAAGTTCGAGATCACTTTTTAATATTCAAAAGAGATCCAAGGGCAACTAGCCCCCCCCACCCACGCCTTCTTTTTCAAAACCCATCTGATGAAAATTTTGAGATAGACATTTTGTTCAAAATAGTTCAAAGGTTGGATAAAAAACTCCGGTGTCAATACAAACCATCAGGGCCAGGGGGACGGCGTTCTGATTTATGCCCTCAAGGCATGCATTGTTCTTATGTGAGGGATGCTCCCATAAACTTCATAGATGGCTCGTTTTATTGAACATTGACAGTTCTAGTTCACGTTTTAAGAGTCAAGAGATTTAAGGGCAACTAGCCCCCCCCCCAAACCCTTTTTCACCCACACCCCTCCACTACAAATTTAAAGATAGCCAATTTTTTAAATTTTATAATAATTAGCTAACAAAAGCTCCGGTGACAACACATCCCCCCAGAGCCCGGGGGCTCGGCGTTGTAAATCTTGTCCTGAGTGTCTGTGGTTCTTATAAAAGAGATTCTCATTGTAACTTCAGAGAGGGTTCATTTGATCGGACATTGAGAGTTCTAGCTTACTGTTTAAGATTCAAAAGGCATCCGAGGGCAAATTGTCCCCCCCCACACATACTCATTTTCCACAAGCCCATCCCATAAAATTTTTTTAATAGACATTTTATAAGCCAGAGTTCAAAGGTCAGATAAGAAAAGCTCCTATGTTGATGCAACCTCCCAGGGCCCGAAGGGAGGCATTGCAAGTAACGCTGTGGGGGCATGTTTAGTTCTTACGGAATGGATGATCGCATAAAATTCGGAGAGGGCTAATTTGATTGGAAATTGAAAGTTCTTGATCACTTTTTAAGAGTCAAAAGAGATCGTAGGGCAACTAGCCATTCCCACTTCCACACCCTAAATGCATCAGATAAAATTTTTAGATAAAAATTTTGTTAAAAATAGTTTAAACCTCAAATAAAAAAATCTGCAGTGTCGTCACAGCTTCCCGGGCCCGGAAGATAGGGTTAAACTTCAGAGAGGTCTCATGTGACTGGAAATTGAAAGTACAAGCTCTCTTTTTAAAATTAAAAGGAAATCCAAAGGAAACTTTCCCCCTACCCACACTATCTTTTTCCAAGCTCCTCTGATGAAAATTTTGAGATACACATTTTGTTAAAAATACTTCAAAGTTCAAATAACAAAAACTCCGATGTCGACACAGCCCTCCAGGGCCCGGAGATAGGCGTTGTAAGTTATGCCCTGGGGGTATATATGGTTGTTATGGAAGGGATGCTTGTATAAACTTCATAGAGCTCATTTGATTGAAAATTGAAATTTGTAATTCACTTTTTAAGAGTCAAAAGTGATCGAATGGTAGCTAGACTCCCCTCACACTCCATTTATTCTTTCCCAGAGGTACTTTATATAAAAGTGCACTTCGTATAAACTTCAAAGGGGGCTCATTCATCGGGAGTTCTAGTGCCCTTTTTAAGTGTTAAAAGTAATCGGATGGCAACTAGTCCCCCCCAAGTCCATTCCCCCCAAATAAATCGTATAAAAAATTTGAGGTAGGCATGTTGTTATAAATAGTTCAAAAATTATACAACAACAATTCCTGTACGTATAGCCATATCGTTAAAAATAGTTCAAAGGTCGGATAACAAAAACTCCTGTGTCGACGCAGCCCCCTAGGTCCCGGTGCAGGCGTTGTAAGTATTGCACTAGGGGCATGTATGTTCTTATGGAAGGTATGCTCTTATAAACTAAAAATAAGGCTAATTTGCTTTGAAACTAACAGCTTTATGTCAATTTTAAAAATTCAAAAGATATCGAGGGTAGTTAGCCCCCCCCATGGTCTTTTTCCTCAAACTTGACTAAACATAACTGTGAAATCAAAATTTCTTCTAAAAATAGGTCCATTGTAATCTAATGAACTATTCAGTGCCGTCAAACAAAACCACGACTTGGATTCAGTCGTTGCAAGTAAGGTTCAGGGGGCATATGTCGTTAGTATGGAAAGAAGGCTCTTATACACGTCTTAAATTTATAATATTATCTTACATGTAAAGGTATTTGTAAATTTTATAGTGTTAACATAGGTCGGAAACCAATCTAAACAAACCTCTAATTGTCACATTGTACTCACCCCCAGTCGACAAGAATTTTGAGAGAGCAATTTTTTTCACAATAGTTCGATAATCTTAGAACGAAAAATCCGGGATGAGCACTCTCTGTCCGGGCCCGGGGTAAATGTTTTAAGTAATACCTGGGGGGCATATACAGCCGTTCTTGAAGGAATGCTAGTACAAACTTCAGAGACGGCTCATTTTATTGGAAATAAAATGTTTCAGTTTTTTAAGAGTCAAAACAGATTGGAGGGTCCCTAGCCCCCGCCACGCCCTTTTCTCCACAAACCCCTTCGATACAGCTTTTGAGATTGCCATTTTTTTAAAATAGTTCAAAAGTCAGATAACAAAACTCCGTTGTCAACACAACTTCCTATGGTCCGGGGGGCAAGCATTGTAAGCCATGTCCTGAGGCCGATGCGGTTCTTATGAAAGGGATGCTCGTAAAAACTTTAACCTAACCTAACCTGGTCACCTAACCACCTAACCACCCACTCTTATTAGAGTGGCGCCACCTAACCTAACCTAACCTAACCTAACCTAAGGTGGTTAGGTGGCGCCACACGTTAATAAGACCATCACAGGCCTATGAGAGCCGAAGAAGTTACAGACAGAAAGGCTGAAATCCTTATATTTTTCTTCAACTGATTTTATTTACTTATACAAAACGATAACTTCGGTAAATGTACGACTTCGATTATGGCACAAGGAACGAAAACTGATTTATTGAAAAACAAGCGTCCACCACGACTAGGTATAACCAATCACTGGATATTATGTCATAACTTCTTTGACTTTTTCCAAAGGTGATCAATTAGTTCGGATTTCCTCTTCAGAACAAATACTTCCACCAATTCAGCATCATCTACCCTTTCCCTTCTTTGGAGCAAGCATTTGATGCTGCTTCCAGCTTACTTTGAGCAAGACCAATGTTCAGGAAGTCCTTCTCTTCCACAGCTTTCTTCAACCGTTCCCCTGCCTCTCTCAGAAGGGTATCGCCTATTTCCTTCTGCTTAACCATCTCTTTTTTTATACAATGTCTGACTCTATGGCCGCTATTTTCTGCTTCTTCCACACCATCTCCTGGATTTGTTGTTCAGCATCCTCCTTCTCAGCTTCAAGTTTCTTTCTCTCTGGTTCTTCCTGTCTTTGTTCAATAAGGAATAGTTCATAGCTGATCTAGCCAGACAAAGCAGCTTCTTTGTGATCAGCACACGCTCTGGTCTGTTCTCATAGTCACAGATTGCATCCATAGCAAAAGCCTTAGCATTCAGTGTTCGCTCTTCTGTACACGCTTGAAGGCTAGTCATCAGCAGAGCTGAACGAGAAAATCTTCTCTCTACGTCTGCACTTCCATGACAGAGCTGCCAGGACAATCCGACCTAAGGTCTGATATTTGGTTTCACCAGATGGCGTCTTCAGTTCCAGGAACTTTTGCCTATAGCTGTCGATTCAAGTACTCTCCGTAGGAGGCGGCACAGGATTTGACTGTAATAACAACCATTCTCCCTGGACTTGTTCACTGTCTGTCTCAAATGGAAGTTCTTTTGCGATGTGGAAGATAACACTGCAACTCGTTTTTTGGCAATCTGGACTGGGAGGGCTTAGGCAGGCAAGGCTTCAGAAAAACTCGTTGTTCACAGGGCATTTTGTCAACAGGTACTGTATGCTTTCTAAAAAAAAAGCTTTCTAAAATACAGCAGCTTTGATATGCTTTCTAATTCTCAGAAAAAAAAAATTCCTGTGTTTCAGAATAACGAATCCAATCTAACAATCCAGGACAGCCAGGACCCTTTCATTACACAAGGGTTGCTGTAGGTAAACATCTGCAATACTAACTAAGCCTTCATAACCACCGAGGATCCAGAGATTGACATCATCAGCCGGCACGATCTTCCCCAAAAGAACTGTGCATAACTGTCTCAGCTCAAAGTGTACCACATGAATTAATGGCTTCTGTCGTTGAAATACACCAGTAAAAGCGATTAAAGTTGCTGCAGAGCTTACAAAAAAAAATCGATTTCGGCTTTCATTGTTTGCTTTTTTAGCCATTTTACATTTTTCAAATATTTTGAATTTGACATCAGGCCTGCATTCTATCAATGCAGGCTACTGTTCCATCAAGCAGCTTGCTGCTCCCCCTATGGTGAGCCATCTCATGGGGACGTGCTTCACAAACTTACGCTGAGGAACTAACTTTCCGTTAGCACTGGTTGAAATTGTCAGAACTAGCTGGTTATCCCATGAAAAAGTGGTAGACAGCAATGATCATATCAGAGGACTCCTCCCCAAGTTCTTGCAGCCCTTTCAGGAATGCATTATGCACTGCATGAATGTTGCAGGTTCCCACACTTTCTTATTGACAGCTGGGCCATCACTTGCAAGCATGAGCAATCTCTCAAGTGAAAGTTCTTCATCTTCAACAATCTGCAGGATTTTCTTACTCAGATCTTAACTGGTTGCATGTCCCATATAATATGTCCGAAGATGCCAACTAGCCACTTGTTTCCGCTCTTCTGACCAGTATTGAACTCATATTTGGAGCTCCTCTACCCCACCATTGTTCTTTGTTTCATCATATTCCAGCACAAAGTCAGATTTCTGGATGTCTTCGACTAAAATTTCTCAAAAGTACGGATAAATAGCCTCTGTCAACAAGTATTTTATTTTTTTAGCATTTAATGACAAGCCTTCTGGTATAGCATTAGAGAAAATTGTTCGGAACACCTCGGCAATATGATCACCTGAAGCTGCAGCAAAGGAATTAGCAATAGTCTTCAAAACCCAAACTATCTTAGCCCTTGACACTGCATCCTGCTTGCAGAGCATTTCCAGATTCTTTTATGGTACGCTATTGTCACTCTGTGAGTTTGGGTGGTTTCCGGTGGAGTTGATGCATTAAGTTTCAACTGACGCTGGTTTAACATGACAGAAGGATTCTTTTTGTGATCTTGTGCGGCTGCATGTTGAAGAAGGGCCTGGAACCCTTTCAGCAACCTTATAAGAAAATCGAAATATATTTTCTTGTGATTATTATCGCTTCTAATCAGCAGTTGTACCAAATCAATCTTGCTCAAGTCATCCTCAGGGCTATACTGTTGTGTTTATCATCCCCATAGTATAGTGCAGACGGTTTGACATCATATATTTTCCATTCTTGTTTTATTTTTATTTTGTGTTTAAAGCCTTTTCCAATAGGCAATGATTAGAAGTCATCCAAAAAAACGTCCCCCCAGATCCCAAAACAAATTCCATAGTGAAAGATACCCATCCTGGCTGGTCAAGCACATTATCTGAAAGTTCTAATGATAGCTCTAATTTGGAGAATAGGACAATGATAACTGTAGGTCCTAATGCAACCATAAATGATGATAATGGGTTTCAAGAGGTCCTCTCTAGAAGCTCTAAAAAAAGGAAAAAAATCTCCCCAATTAAAAGCATTTCCCCTCTCCCTGCCCAAGATCCTCCCTCCAAAAACTTAGGAATTTACCTTAAAATTACTCCCACTACCCCCTTTGAAATAAAAATGATCACTGCAATAAGAGTCGCAATTTTTAAATTGCTAAAATCAATGTTCTCTCTTAACATTAACCGTGATGGATCTCTGCTAATAGCTGTAGAAGATTAGAAATCAGCAGATACAATAATTAACCTTAAATCCCTTCTGAATACCCCAATTATTGCATCTAATTGGATCCCAAAACAATCACCAACAAAAATTGTAGTTCATAATGTTCCCCCAGAGATATCTACTCAGGAGTTAAAAGAAGACCTCTCAGATAGGGCTGGAAACACAATCCCAGTTGAGGATGTTACCCAACTGGAAAAACCTAACTCTAATGGCCTAAAAACTATTAGATCCTTCTTATTCACACTGAAGGATAAAATTGATATCCCAGAAAAATTATTCCTATTTGGGCAAATCAAACCACACAAGGAATACAAACCTAAGCCTATTCAGTGTCAGAAGTGTTTCAAACTGGGACACACGACAAACAAATGCAATGAAATTCTCCAAGAGTGTAGTAATTGTAAATCTTTCCATCCTAAAGAGCTGACAACTTGCAACAACACTCAGCCTATATGCATCAATTGCAAAGGCCCACATGAATCTACAAATAAATCATTATGCCCTGCATACAAGAAAAGATATCTAACACTCCAAATATAAACAGATAAGGCCATCCCATACCCCTTTGCAGCAATGGAATCAAATTCTGCCAAACAATACCAATTAAAGCCTGTAATGAAACCAACCAAAACCCCCAAGTCAAATGCCCCCAATGCATCAAGCACCCTTTATAAAACACCATCTTCTAAGCCCCCTAGCTCAAATCCCTATCAGAAGGAGTCACCAAACCAACAAGCCTCCTTGTCCAGTGAGATGAGGTTAGCCTGGCCCCCCCCGCCCAAGAAGAAACAAACCAGAAATACTACCAGGAATCAATCCCTTAACCAACAAACAGGATGCACCACCAAAAATGCAATCCCCAAATATGTGCTTATTCATTCTAAACTGTAATGCAGTGCAGGCCATGAACATACATCAACTACAGAAAACAAAATTATTGCAGAATTGGCAAAAATATACATCCCAGATTATATGCTCATTCAAGCAAAAACAGATCTTGCTTTACTTTTAACAAAGCTGAACATTGATACACAGTCATATGAAGAATAAATCAACAACACAGCATATATCAATACTCCAATGGAATGTAAGATCACTTACAGAAAATAAGCTAAATGAACTAATATCATTTATGAATAATAATTCCATTAATATTGCTTGCCTCCAGGAAACTCATTTAACCCAAAATCAACAAATTAACTCTCCGGGATATACTATCCTGAGAAAGGATAGATCTTCAGAGAGAAAAGGAGGTGGGGTAGCTTTATTAGTTAATAATAATATAAAATTTTGTGGCATCAATTTTCCAGATTTTGCAAATGATGTTGATGTAATTGTATCAGTGTTTGGCTGAATAATTTAAAAACATACATAATAAGCTTTTATAACCCTAATGGCCAAACTACAGATGCCAAGGATTTCTTTAATCATATAAATAATTCTAATATGTTAAAAAATATCATTATTTGTGGTGATTTCAATGCCCACAGCCTTTTGTGGGGGAATAAATCAACAAATAAAGCTGGTAAATTCATTGAGCATATGACTTCAAATAATAATGAATTAGCTGTTGCTACCCCTCCAAACCTGAACACATATTTCAACCCCAAAAGTGGCAGATTCTCCACAATTGACCTACAAATTGTGTCATTAAATTTTTTGAACACAATTTACATAAATAAAATTGATAGTCTATGTACTGACCACTTTGCTATAGTTTGCTCTCTAAATGAACCTGCTGAAACTTTATCTCATACATCCAAATATATCAACACTAAAGCAGATTGGTCTATGTTCCAAAATAAGCTAAATGATGAAATTACAAGTTTCACCCAAAGTTCATGCATTTCTAACACAATTGACACACATGCTGAAGCCTTGACATCTTTAATAATAAATACAGCTAATCATGCTATCCCCAAGACAACACCTAAGAAAACATTCCCTAAACAAATTCCTAAAGCATGGTGGACAAATGAGTGCCTAAATAAATGGAGGATAAAAGAGGCAGTTAGGACAGAATTCATAAGAAAACCATCACCTACTACATATTTAAAAAAATTACAAGCAGAATCTAATCTAAAAAGGACTATAACAGATTCTAAGTATATCTGCTTTAATAATTTCGCAAACAATCTTTCCAGAGAGAAACACGAGTTAATTATACATAAATTAACAAGACAAATCTGTGGGATCAATACTTACCCCAACCCATTCTTGTATGTGATAATACATAATAGTTCCAATTATGACAATGATAATGGAAAAGCTAACCTATTTGCAACTCTTTTTGTTAATAAGCTAACATCAAATACTCAAAGCATCACATAGGCCTGTGATGACGCGCCACTTAGAGTGGCGCGCCACTCTAAGTGAACCTAGATCAACCCAACTTTTTGGATATCTCTCTCACTATGACTCTGTTTGTGTGTTGTGTCTGTGCGTGTCTCGTGTGTGTGTGTCAAAAACTCTATGTGTGTGTGTGTCATCTCTGTGGGTGTGTTGTCTAAAAAACCAGTCTGGTTGAAAACGTGGAGTTTTCATACTGCTCACTTTTTTGCAATGTGTAGGAACCGGCGGGGATTCCCCGCTCGTTTGGAAAGGTGCCAAGGAAAGGCATGCAAATAGCATGTAGTTTAAAAACGTGTTTTATCACGTTTCTTGAATGATTCAAGATGAAAAAATAAACATCATTAGAATCTTTCTCCTACGTTGTACTACCCAACCAAACGCTTCTGAAATATTTCGACTCTAGCTTTTCAACAAAAGAAATACAAAATATAATGATTCATAATAAGTAACATGAACTGTGACAAGTAAAATCACGATCAATAGAAAAAGAAATGAACTAAATATTTCATTTAAAAGAAAGAAAAACAAAATGAACTTAGAAAAATAAAGAAAATGTAACTGTGACAATGTAGACCACAATCAAACACTACTGAATTACTAAAACTCTTGCATTTCATCGAAAGAAATTAAAAATGAACTTTGAAAAATCAAGAAAATGTATCTGTGACATAGTAAACCACAACCAAAACACTACTGAAATATTCCAACTCTTGCATTTCAACGAAAGAAATTCAAAATGAACTTTGAAAAATCAAGAACGTGTATCTGTGACAATGGAAACCACAAACAAACACGACTGAATTAGTCCATCTCTTTCATTTCAACTAAAGAAATTCAAATTGAACTTTTAAAAATCAATAAAATGTAACTGTGACACGGTAAGCAACAACCAAACACTACTGAAATATTACAAATCTTTATAAAAAACGATTTATTTACAAAATGTGAACAGATAAATCAATAGAAGTTATCTTTTACAAGTGATGCATCGACCCAAAAATTGAGAAAAATACCAAATCATGCTTATAAGCGATAGAAACACAAAATAAGGTAGGTTATATTATGTAAATGAAGAGGAGACAAGTTAAACAACAACAACACGCTAGTGAAATATTCCAACTCTTGCATCTCAATGAAAGAAATTCAAATCACAAGCAAACACTACTGAAATATTACAACTCTTGCATTTCAACGAAAGAAATTCAAAATGAACTTTGAAAAATCAAGAAAATGTAACTGTGACAGTGTAAACCACCACCAAACACTACTGAAATATTCCAAATCTTGCATTTCAACGAAAGAAATTCAAAATGAACTTTGAAAAATCAAGAAAATGTAACTGACAAGGTAAACCACAACCAAACACTACTAAAATATTCCCACTCTTGCATTTCAATGACAAAAATTCTAAATGAACTTTTAAAAATCAAGAAAATGTAACTTTGAAAAGGTAAAGCAAAACCAAACACTACTGAAATACTCAAACTCTTCAACTAAAAAAATTCAAAATGAAATTTGAAAAATCAAGAAAATGTAACTGTGACAAGGTAAACCACAACCATACACTACTGAAATATTCCAACTCTTGCATTTCAACGAAATAAATTAAAAATGAACTTTGAAAAATCAATAAAATGTAACTGTGACAAGGTAAACCACAACCAAACACTACTGAAATATTCCAACTCTTGCATTTCAATGAAAGAAATGCAAAATGAAATTCGAAAAAACAAGAAAATGTAAATTTTACATGTTAAAACGTAATCAAACACTACTGAAATATTCCAACTATTTCATTTAAACTAAATAAATTAAAATGATCTATGAAAAATAAATAAAATGTAAATTTGACAAGGTAAACCACAAACACACACTACTGAAATATTCCAACTCTTTCATTTTAAAGAAAGAAATTCAAAATGAAATTTGAAAAAATCTATAAATTTTAACTGATACAAGGTAAAACACAAAATAACTCTTCATAAATATTAAAACTCTGGAATTTATAATATATAAATTCTGAATGAATTTTTAAAAATCATGAAAATGTAACTGTGACAAGGTAAACCCCAACCAAACACTAATGAAATATTCCAACTCTTGCATTTCAAAGAAATAAATTAGAAATTAAAATTTAATAATAAATAAAATTTAAATCTAAAAAGGTAAAACTGAGTCTCTCAATCCCCGTAAAGCTCTTTTAAAAGATACAAAAACTACTTATTTAACACAAAAATTTCGTTTTTAATGACCACCAAGTAAAGAAAAACCACACGGAATAAGGCAAATGAGTATCTCAAACCCCTTAAAGCTATTTTAAAAGAAACAAAAACTACTAATATAACAAAAAAATTTATTTTTGAATGACCATAAATTAAAGAAAAATCACACGTAATTAGGCAACAGAGTATCTAAAACCATTTAAAGCTCTTTTAAAAGATAAAAAAAATGACCATCAAGTAAAGAAAAAACGACAGTTGATCAAGAAAATATCTGAATGCATTTAAGGTATAGTATGAATGACTTGCAAAAAACACGAAAAAACTACTACTAGTAACAACTCACTGCACTACAAAACCATCTGATTTAGTCACGGCTACGTTTTATCAAGAAAATATCTGAATGCATTTAAGGTATAGTATGAATGGCTTGCAAAAAAAACACGAAAATACTACTACTAGTAACAAATCACTGCACTACAAAACCATCTGATGTAGTCACTGCTACGTTTGATCAAGAAAATATATTAATGCATTTAAGGTATAGAATGAATGGCTTGCAAAAAACACGAAAAAATTACTACTAGTAACAATTCACAGCACTACAAAACCATCGGATGTGGTCACGGATATTTTTTATCAATAAAATATATTACTGAATTTATGTTATTGTTTTTATTGATTTAAAAAAAAAAAAAATAAAAAACTACTAATAGTAACAACACACTGCAATACAAAACCATCTGATGTAGTCACGTCTATGTTTTATCAATAAAATATATGAAAGCAATTAATGAATAGTATGAATGGCTTTCAAAAAAACACGAAAATACTACTACTAGTAACAATTCACTGCACTACAAAACCATAGGATATAGTCACGGCTATGTTTTATCAAGAAAATATCTGAATGCATTTAAGGTATAGTATGAATTGCTTGCAAAAAACACGAAATTCTCTTGATTTTCAAAGTTCCGTTTGAAGGACTCTGTTGTTTTACGAGGGATTCAGTTAAAGGGGATACTGTTGCATTCTATCGTTACTTTTCAATTAAGCTATTGAATACTTTCTAGCAATGTCTCTTGTAAACGTCAAATCTATTAAGTATCTGAGCTTATTCTTTGTATTGTTGATGCAAGCATTCCATTCTTTAATTACCCGTGAGGCATTCTTAACCATCGAAATACCTTTACGCAAGTATCTTTTCGCAAAAAATTCGCAAATCTCGTAAACTAAAGCTTGTGTATTATGACGACCACAGAGTAGCTTCGCTAATACATGGGTTGGGATGGGGGGATCGGAGTCCTTTGGGGGGGGTGGTAGGGGACCTCACAACACTGTTCAAATGGAACTTGTGTATTATAACGACCAGCGACCCCATGCAACTGAACCCCTGTATAACCGAAACCCCGTACAACTGAACCTCCGTGCTACTCGATCCCATTTAACTAATCCCCGTGTAACTGAATCCGTATGTAACTGAACTCTCGTGCAAGTCATCCCTCGTGCAACTGAACTCCCTCAAAACACTTTTCAACCATTTCTTGTTCATTTTTTATTTCTAAACTATTTAAAATCGACAACACTGTGAAAATCGTCACTTGTGTATTATACAATACACATTCATTCCATGTCCTCCAAAACACTTTTCGGTCATTTGTTGTTAAAATTATCCAATCGCTAATTACCCCTTTTTTTTCTCCACCTTCAAATGTTCCTTTAGTCATTGCTCAGTTAATCCTCTCGCAATAACAAACCAAACCAGATTATACCCACTTAACCATATCAAAAATGGCGGTCACACTAAGTTGAATAGTAATTGGACTTTCAGTCCTACATTCACGGGTTTCTGCAAAGTGCTATGGACGTCATTGAAAAAATACCATTTTAAAAAAAAAAAAAAAAAAACATGTATTATACTCGTTCCTCTTGGCAAAGAGTGTAATGACCTGTTTACCTACCAGAAAAACCGGAAGGAACATAAAGTGGCAGAATTCAAAAGAAGGACTATACTTACAACCACCCTGGAAAAAATTCAAATTCTACATTAAAGTAAATAATTTAGGAGACTGCAATGACTTTCCATGATGACAAATAAAAGTTAACAGATTGATAAAACCCTTTTAAGCTAATGCGATTTTCTATATCAATGCTAAAATTTAAAACGAACTGCGAGAGAGGTATGTCTCCTTTACCGTGAAAGTCATCAGTAGTAAAAATTTGGATGCAGTTTTCGAGACCCTTCTGACAAGTATGTTTGTGAGGATAAAAAATCCCCTCAGCCCTCAGGGCAAGGGGTGTAAGTTATGCCCTGGGGACATCTAGGGTTTTTATAGAAAGTGTGATGATATAAACTTCAAAGGGGGCTCATTGGATTGGTAATCAGACGCTGTAGTATTCTTTTTAAGAGTCAAAGTGATCAGACGGCAGCTACCCTCTCACCCCTACACACACGTCATATTGTCTCGAAATGCGTCTTATAGAAATTTTGAGATAGCTGTTCTATTCAAATTAGTCTAAATATCATATAACAAGGCTTCTGGAACTGAAACAAACCCCAGAAATGAGGGGAAAGGGTTGTAAATTATGCCCAGGGGGGTATTAATCGTTATTTAGGATATATTGGTTTATTAAATTTATTATATTTTCAGTCTTTCTAAGATAAAATGAATGTGTAACTCCAAAACGAACAGAAATTAACAAAAAAAACTATTTCCCAAAAATGAATTTTTCCAAAAAAGTAAAGACCCCAAGACAAAAAAAAATTAAAAAAAATGTAATCAAATACTCGAACAATCAGACAAATACAAAACCTGATTGTAAAGAAATAAATTACAAACACCCAACCACTACCTAAACACACGACCCCAAAACCCCTTGCATAACGTCCAATTATTATTTTTAAAAACCTGTCTATCATCTCGAAAATACTGTTCAAATAACTGAAAAAAAATCTTTTAATTTTATTCACTTACAAATGTAATAAAAAAACCTAAAATTAATAATTTAAGGAATAAATATACGCATATGTATATTAACTGACATTACACATTTTTTTCGTAAATTTCTTAAACTTATGCCCTGGGTGATATATGGTTCTTATTAGAGGGATGCTCGTCTAATTTTCATAGAGGGTTAAATTGAGTGAAAATTAAAAGTTTGAGCTTCCTTTTTAATAGTCACAAGAGATCCGAGGGCACCTCGCGCCCCCCCCCCAGGTCTTCTTTTTCAAAACCCATCTGATGAAAATTTTGAGATAAACATTTTGTTAAAATAGTTCAAAGGTTGGATAAAAAACTCCGGTGTCAATAGAAACCCTCCGGGCCCTGGAAAAGGCATTCTGATTTATGCCCTAAGGCATGCATTGTTCTTATGAAAGGGATGCTCGTATAAACTTTATAGATGGCGCATTTGATTGGACATTGACAGTTCACTTTTTAAGAGTCAAGATATTTAAGCGCAACTAGCCCCCCCCCCACGCCCTTTTTCACCAAATCCCCGCCGTTACAATTTTTGACAGATCCAATTTTTGAAATTTTTTAATAATCATATAACAAAAACCCCCGTGACAACACAACTCCCTATGACCAAGGGGCTAGGCATTGCACGTGTTGCCCTGAGCGTATGTGGTTCTTATAATAGAGGTTCTTATTTTAACTTTAGAGATGGCTAAGGTGATCGTAAACATGCATTCCTAGCTTAACAATTAAGAGTACAAAAACATCCAAGGGAACCTAGCCTCCCCCACACGCACAAACTATTTTTCCCCATGCCCATCCGATAAAATTTTTAAAATAGCCATTTTATTAGAAATACTTAAAAGGTCAGATAAGAAAAGCTCCTTTGTTGATGCAAACCCCCAGGGTCCGGAGGCAGGCGTTATAAGTAACGCTGTGGGGGCATATATAGTTCTTACGGTATGGATGCTTGCATAAACTTCGGAGGGGGCTGATTTGTTTGGAAATTTAAAGTTCTTGTTAACGTATTAAGAGTCGAAAGATATCGGACGTAAACGAGCGCTTCCCCTGTACGCCCCATCACTGTATAATATGAAACTTTTAGATAAAAATTTTGTTAAAAATAGTTTAAACCTCACAGCCCAAAAAACTGCGTTGTCGAAACCGCTGCCAGGGCCCCGAAGATAGCTAAACATCAGAGAGGTCGCATTTGATTGGAAATTGAAATTTAAATCTAAATTCTTTATAGTAAAAATAGATCCTAGTGCAAAGAGCCCCCCCCCCACGTCGTCTTTTTCAAAACCCATCTGAGTAATATTTCTGGATAGATATTTGTAAAAAATCCTTCTAATGTCATATATACACAAATAAAGTTTTTATATCGCCCCCCAAGGACAAGGTCTGATGTTTAAGTTATGACAGGTTGTTCTCTCGTTTTGTTATGGAAGTGAGGCTTCTTCAAACTACGTAGAGAGTTCATTTGCTTGAAAATTGAAATTTCTAATTCACTGTTTAAGAGTCAAAAGTGATCGGAAGGTAGCTAACCTCCCCCCATACTCCATTTATATTTTCTCAGAGGCACTTCATATAGAAGGGCACTTCGTATAAACTTCAAAGGAAGCTCAATCATGGGGAGTTCTAGTGCCCTTTTTAAGAGTCCAACGCGATCGGAGGGCAACTAGCCTCCCCCCCAGATTTCGAAAGTTTGGCACAAAGTGGGAGAAATGCTGGCTCCGGTTTGCTGAAGAGCTGGCACACGGTCGCGAAAAATAGGAGTCAATCATATGTAGTCTTCTAGATGCAGGATGAAGCGTCCACGTCTGGTCCCGCAGAAACTACAAGTACAAGGACATTAAGTAACCCTGGCCATTTCTTTAAAAACAGTTCAAAGGTCAGCTCAGACACACTCCTGTGTCGAAGCAGCCCCCCACGACCCGGAACAGGCGTTGTAAGTATTGCTCTAGGGGCATATATGGTTCTTATGGAAGGTCTGCTAGTATAAACTTCAAAGAAGACTCATTTTCTTTGAAAATTAAAGCTCTAGTTCACTTTTAAAGAGTCAAAAGATATCGAGGGTAACTAGTACCCCCCCCATGCTCTTTTTCCTCAAACTTGTCCAATAAGAACTTTGAAACAAATATTTTTTCTAAAAATAGTTCAAAGGTCATATATTAAAACTCCGGGGTCGACACAACCCCCTAGGGCCCGGAGACAGGCGTTGCAAGTAATGCTCTGGGGGCATATATAGTTCTTATGGAAAGGAATTCTCGTATAAACTTCGGAGAGGGCTCATATGATTGGAAATTTAAAGTTCTCGTTAACTTTTTAAGACTTAAAAGAGGTCAGAGAAATCTAGCCCCCACCCTCTCCACGTCCTATTTTCCTCAAACCCATTCAACAAGATTTTTGAGAAAGACATTTTTCTCAAAACAGTTCAAAGATCTTATAACGAAAACTCCAGGATGAACAAAATCCTTCAGGGCCCGGGGTAAGCGTTGTAAATTATGCCTGGGGGCATATACAGCTGTTGTGAAAGGGATGCTCGTGCAAACTTCATAGAAGGCTCATTTTATTGGAAATTCAATGTTTCAGTTTTTAAGAGTCAAAAGAGATTGGAGGGTCCCTAGCCCCCAACACGCCTTTTTTCCGCAAACCCGTCTGATACAACTTTTGAGAGTGCCATATTTTTAAAATAGTTCAAAAGTCAGATAACAAAAACTCGTTGTCAACACTGCCCCCTAGGGTCAGGGGTGCACGCATTGTAAGTCATGTCCTGGGGCCAATAGGGTTCTTATGGAAGGGATCCTCGTAAAAACTGCAGAAAGAGCTCATTTGAATGGAAATTAAAAGATCTGGTTCTTTTTTTCAGAGAAAAAAAGATCGGAGGCAACTAGTCCCTCCCGCCCTACACGTCTTTGGCTTTTTCGGGTGGATAAACCCATTCGTTCAAAACTTGAGGAGACCATTTTGTTAAAAATAGTTCTAATATAAGATATTAAGACAAAGGGGTCGACGAAAACCCCCAGGACCCAGGAGAGAGCGTTGTAAGTTAAACTCACGGGGTAGGCTATAAATGGTTCTTATAGAAGGGGTTCTAGTATAAATTTCAGAGATGGATCATCTGATTGAAAATAAAAAGTTCTAGGTCACTTTTAAATCTTCAACACGGACCAAAGGGCGGTTAGACCCCCAACCAGTTCATTTTTTTCCCAAAAACATCCAATAATTATTTTGAGATATCAATTGCGTTAAAAATAGTTCAAACATCAGATAATAAAAACTCCGAGGTTGACACAAACCCATTTTTCACTTTAATATTGCTACTTTGATATCAGTTTTAATACTTTGATGAATATTTGTTTTTTTTAAAGTTTGATTTTGAAATAAGTAATTATTAAAACTAGTAAGTTTTATGCTAAGGAAACACTTGTTCTCGACAAATGCTGATGCCGAAAGGTGAGAACTGATTAGCATCACCAGTCCGCTGGAAGTTCTTCCTCTGCCAAAATTCTTAACTGGCACCCCGTAAAGCCGAGTTTTGTCATTCAGTTTTAACAGGGAAAGCGAGTCGGCTGAAAGGATATGTTCTTATAGACACACAACGTCGTTGCAAGACATACAGCTTTCAATCGGTGGGAGATTATTGACTACACCGCCATTCAGATTCCACATAGACAGTCTTAGCTTAAAGTTGATCCTGGCTGTATCATGACTTTTCTGGCTACAGGGCACTTAACACTGTAGCACAGATAGTTTGTCTGCTAACAGAAAGCACACTTCACTGCAGCATTGCATGATTTATCTTTATTGTTCGCATGATTGCCACTGAAACGGGAACAGCAAGTAGCGTTTTTACAGTCCTTAGCAGCGTAACCGTACTCTTGACACTGAAAACACCTCATTGGCAAAGACCAATACGCGTCTATTCGGAAGCGCGTATAGTCCAGAGTTATAGGGCTGTTCATTGCTACTTGTAATTTGTCCTTTCTTTGATATCAGTTTTAATACTTTGATGAACATTTGTTTTTTTTTTAAGTTTGATTTTAAATAAGGAATTTTTTAAAACTAGAAACTTTTTGCAATCCAAAAACGAACAAAAATTAATTAAAAGAACTTTCCGAAAAATAAGTTTTTCAAAGAAAAGTAACTGCCATTTTAAAGTTAAGCTCAGCTGATACAAATACCTGTTAAAATTCAAAATGAAAACGACCAGAAATTAAATTAAATTAAGTATAAATTAGACTCAAGAAAAGAATATATTAAATAAACAATAAATGAAAACTAACACATAAGAGTTATTAGCGTAAATAAATAAATGAATGTTAAAACGAATGAAACTAAAAATTAAATATTGAAATACAGCTTAAAATTAACAAAAATCACTACAAACAAGAGTTTGTAGTTTTTAATTCAAACGCGTTGTCTTACTTTCAAAGACAAGCTTGTATGAGCGTCTTTGTCAAATTCTCTCGGCTTTCGTGCAATTCCTAATTATTGAACATAGATCGTTCAGCGTTACCTCATCGGGCACATTTCTTATAATACCAAAATGAGCGGGAGTCTTCAGCCGAGCATCAGTGTCTGTAGTACTGTTTAGTGCTTCAGCAAGAGAATTTACTGCATCTTTGACATCAAATATGACGCGCCGCTCTTTGCTAAGAGGCCCCAGGCTCCTATTTGGGGACAGCAATCATCAGCATTGCCCTGAAGATACTCCTTGCGACTGTCGGGCTTTTTGATTCCTTTCGGAGGTTGTTTTTGCATTACAGAATAAGAAGGTTTTGCTGTATCCGAGTATGTTGTATTTGTACTCACAGTCACACTAGCCTTATTTCGTGCCGATCTGAAGAAGCTCAGGTGGTCAATAAGATTTCCACAGTAGAATGAAGCTCACTGACCTGGCGAGTTAGTATGGCTGTAACCTACCCTGAGAGTATGGGTACCTCGTCAGGCTCATAGATTACAAACTTGGGGAGGACTACTCTCTTCTCGTCGCAAGTCCGGAGGGCTCTTATAAAATCGGCAACCATGTCCTTTGGCTTAACATGATCTTGAGAATTTGTTTGAAAAACTTCAAACGAATTTACTGAAAAAAAATGTGAATTTTCAGTTTAATATATATATGCTGATATTTATTCCATAGAATCTTAATTAACTTTTTATTTCTTAAAGTTATAAAAGTGAAAACATTTAAAAGATTTTTTTCAGTAAAGTACAAAGTATTTTCTGGCTTTTAGAAATCATAGGGGTTTTGAATCCTACTCATATTAATTTCTGCTCGTTATGAGTTTATCTATTTTAATTTCGGGTTGTTTTTGGTATTTAAGTATTTGTTGATACTTATTTGTGGTAGTTGTGTGCTTGGTAGATTGTTTGATTCTATTTCCGTTCATTTTTGGTTTTTGGAGTTCTTTACTTTTGTTTGAAAGACTCATTTTGTGGAATTTTTTTTTAATTATTTTCTGTTCGTTTTATATTGATAGAGACTTTTTATGGGAAAAAGAATATAATAGTTTGAATCTTTCCTATTTTTCTTTAAGAATCTATAGTTTAGACTGCTATTAATATGCTGGAGAAACTTTTTCAGAAATTTTTAACAACAAGAACTCTTTTCAAAATTATGACACCAATAAATGTGTTTAATTTTTGATTTCTTCAAATAATTTTACAAATGAGCTCTTTTAATACGTTGAAAAATATGGTTATCTCAAATTTTGATCGGAAATGTTTGGGGAAATGATAGGCCTGGGGGGGACGTTTGCCCTATGCTCACTCTCGACTAATGATAAATGCACTAGTCCTCTCAATTTCCAATCGAATTAGCCCTTTTTGAAGCTTCTTCGAAACAAATTTTCTATAAAAACCTTATATGACCCAAGCGCAAAACCTAGGACCCTTGTCCTTAGGGCAATCGGGGGAGGGGATGTCATCCTCAAATTTCCAGACCTCGGAACTACGTTGAACAACATGAATATATCAAAATATTGATCGGAAATGTCTGGGAAAATGGTGGGCGTGGGGGGGGGTGATTCTCCCTCCTATTACTTTTGACTATTAAAAAGGACAATAGACCTCTCAATTTTTTAAAAAATAGCCCTTTTTGAAGTTTTAACGACAACGCTTCTTATAAAAATCTTTTTATGCCCCCAGGGCATAACTTACAACCTTAGCACTGAAGGTTGTGGTGGGTTGTCATTCTCAAAGACTTAATTTTCAGACCCTTCAATTACCTTAAACAAAATGTCTATATCAAAATGTTGATCGGAAGTGTTTGGGGAAATGATTGGCGTAAGGGGGGGGGGGGTATTTATTATCCGATTCCAGTTATAATTTATAGAACTTTAAACTACGTTGAAAAAAATGGCTATCTGAAAATTTTGACTGTGTGTGTTTAGGGAAATGGTGGGCGTAAGAGGGGGGTTAGTGACCCTCCAATTCCCTTCGGCTATTAAAAAGAGCACCAGCCCTCTCAATTTTCAATTGAATGAGCCCCTCTTGAAGTTTCTACGACAACGCTATCTATAAGGACTTTATATGCCCCCAGGGCATAACTTACTACCTTTGCCCTGGGGCTTCTGGGGGGTTCGTCATCCTCTAATGCATTATTTTCCAAAAATTTTAACTGAGTTGAACAAAATAGCTTTCTGAAAAGGCTCAAAATGGCTACCAGAAACTGAAAAGGTGCCAGCCTTTTCAATTTTTAATCAAATGAGCCCTTTTCGAACTTTCTACAACATCGCTTTCTATAAAAAAAACCTTAAATGCCCCCAGGGTATAACTTACAACCCTTGCCCTGAGGTCTGTGGGGAGGATGGGGGGTTGTCATCCTGAAAGATCTAATTTCCCAGAACACTGTGGGGGAAGTGTCTTGCTAAAAATATATTTTCCTGAACTCGCAAATGCGTTGAAAAAACCGGTTACCTCAATGACTGATGGGCGTGAGGAAGGGGGGGGGGGAGGGTATTCGACCTCCAATTCCCGTTCTAATTTCCAGAACTTTCACATACGTAGAACAAAATGGGTGTGTTTGGGTAAATGGGGGGTGTTAGTAACCCTCCAGTAACTTTCTACTGCTATAAAGCGCACTAGCCCTCTCCATTCTCATTCGAATGAGCCCCTTTTGAAGTTTCTATGACAACACTATCTATAAAAACATTATATGTCCCCAGGGCATAACATACAACCTTTGCCCTGTGGGCTCTGGGTGGTTCATAATCCTCAAATACATCATTTTCTGAAGTTTCAACTACGTTGAACAAAATGGCTGTCTCTAAGCTTTGAATGAATGTGTTTGGGGAAATGGTGGGCCTGAAAGGGGGTTAGCTGCTCTCCATTCAATGTCGACTATTAGAAAGAGCACTAACCCTTTCAATTTCTGTTGGGTGGCAATAACGAATACGACACGAACACACGTGCTGTAATATATAATTGAGTCTAACGCTGACTGGTTATAATTTATTCAAGAATTATTGATCGATCTAAAGGGTCAACGATACCTCTTTCAAGGTCAATTTATTTGTTGTTTCTAAGTGTATTGACTCCGGGACGAAGTTTGCACATGTGCATTGAATTCTAACGGTGCAATGTATTGATCCAATAGAGGGGATTTAGTTTTCTGAGAAATTGATTACATAATCGGCGGGCAATTTATTGATCCGCTAACGGGACAAGATCACTTGTCTCCTTCTAAGCAAATCAGGGAGTCGGAAATATTAGCAAGACAGGATTGCAGTGAATATAAGGAAAGGATTCTTGTTATAGTTGTTATAAGTCTGTAAATAGAATTCAAGGAGTGAGAACAGTTTGACTTTACTCATTAGGATATATTCGTAATAATGATGAGTGGAATGTTTACACTATTAGAAGTTGATAGTGGAGTTAGTGGCAATGATATATGAGCCCCAAACATTGCGGTGGAAATCACAAAAGGGTCACGGCTTTGTCTGGAATAGGATGAAATATATGCAAGATATGTGATATCTTTTAGCAAATTTAAAATGGAGGATCAATTATTCTTCGCTGCAAAAGTTGATATAATGCATGTGAATAGACTTCAAAGTGCTTTAAGTGCATTAGTGAAGCATATTTAAAACATATTTAGTGAAGCATATCGAAGACAATAAATTGTATCGCTAATTGTACATGTGCAATATTATTGTTGTAATTATACAATAAAATTGTTTCGAAATCAAAAAAGTTCCCTTTCGTTTTGGTATAATGTTAGGCTAACGATTCATGGTCAGGCTAGAGTCAGCAGTCAGAGTGATAGGATTGAAAAATGAATAAATTTGAGAAAGAGAGAATTAGATGGAACCTTGTGTTTATGGAAAAACGTTTGATTTTGGATGATGATTTTCCCGAGTTATCCCTTCAACGCAAGATATTCTCACAGACAACACTTGACAATATTATGAAAACTGATTTTCCCCCATTGGACTATTGTATGAAACTTTGTCAATGTGACTCAAATGCTTATACTCAATTTATTGATTTATTAATTGGAACAAAGCAAAATAATATCGTGGATATACTTTTGAAAACATTGCCATAGATTCAATGTAGATGGCTCCCCCATTCGAAAGAGGTAACGTCACAGAGTTACTCCTCTCACCATTCCTCCCTCTGAATTTATCGAAGGAGAGTCAGTTTCGTTTTAGCTGTGAGAGAGAGTTGAAATCAGAAACCAAACATGTTCTATATATGTCAACTATGCATGTACACTCTTGGCAGTTGGATATCATGTGACAATTATACAATTATTGATGACTATAATGAAAGGTGCAAATTATGTAATCCTTGTAAATTACATAGAGGACATGCAGTACAAATGAAAGGATGTAATTCATGTCTTGAAGAGATTTGTGACTCTCACCCTAGAGGATATCTGTGCTCCAATTGTCACTATGACAAATGTGATCAGTGGGAGAATACTTACCCCAGTATGATTGGAAAGAATACCAACCGTGATTTTAGTTTATTTCTGGGGGATTGGTATCTTCGTGGATTTAAATTATTTTGGGAGGATGAACTTGGTCAACGATTTAACTGTTGGGGTAACAAGACAATTTAGTTTCTACGTCATCGTTGTGACTATAAACCTAGTGATTTTTATTTTGCAGCTTCCGAATGTGATTCACAATTTGAAAACACTGTATGTGACATTGCTTCGAATAGGCAGATTGAAACTCGTGAATTTCACAATATGAATGCAAATCATATCATTGACTATACAAAGAGATATGACAAGAGTGAAGTTACATTATAGTGTAGAAAATGTGACCCTGACTTTGCAGCCAATCAAGATCAATGTGTGTGAAATCGGAAGTTGTGTGTGAAATGAAATTAATAGTGAATCCAAATGATTTACCAGCATTAGAGGTTCACGACAGTTGCCTATACACCAAAGAAGAAATCTAAAGTGAAGAATAAAGACATTGTTGAATATACATTTTTCATTAATTAATAAACAAATTCACATAAATTTTTTAAGCACTTTACTCGTAGGGCACTAAAATCAATATTATACAGGTCAGAGAGGATATTTTCCACCATAAAGTCGTTCAGACGTGGATTGTCTACATACATGTTGAGAAACTGCTTGTAAGTACAGCCGTGACATCGGAACACAAAATATAGTAGTGCATGGAAGCCACAGCTTTTAGTCGTCAGATCCTGCACTCTCTTGCGATTTTGAATAATAGTTTTACCACTGCTCTCATTATAGTTCCTGATGTGTGGAGTATAGAATGTATAGGGTAGACCAAGAGGATCAAAATTTCAATCGTCTTCATAGTTTGAAAGAAACACAACCAATGACCCGTCTGCACAGTCGATGGACTGCTATTAACAATAATTAGGGTATTGTTGACACTTTGAATTTTTCCAAGAAAGTCCGAGGGCAGACAGTAGGATTTGTATTTGGACATGTAGGGGTCCATATTAAATACATTGATTATTTGACTGGTGTTCATGGTGCCAAGTCTAGTAGAACACTGTCTTCGGGAGTGATTTCCCAATAGTTTTCATATTGATTTAGTGAGATTAGTGCGATACTCTCAGCTAATGGGTCGGCAAATGTACGTTCTAAACGCACACTCCCCGTACGTACTATACTCATATCCTAGGTGCCAGACAAATCCAATACAATGATACCATGTGTTTTAGCAAACATTTCTTCGGTTATATCATTTTCAAATAGTTGTGAATCACGATCTATGGTTTGCATGGTAAACTCATACAATGTCCTATAGGATTTATCAAAAGATATATTGTAGAGTGGGATTCCATTTACTTTGCAGAGTAGAGATGAAAGCCGAAACATTTCAAATTTATGTGGGCATCCAGTCCACGATCATATTGCACTAGCGCTCTTTACAAAGGCCAAAGCGAGTTTTGACGGAATTTCGCCGTTGATAAAGGATGAGTCGGTGAAGGTGCGTGAGCCTTTGGCAATATGACGTTGATTGGTGATTGTATGAGGAACAAGTAGTTTAATATTATTTCCACTGGCTCTCAGTTTTTCCACTGCCACAGCAACAGAACTCATAACCTGTTGTTTGCGTACATGTAGTATTGCCGAGGTGAAGAGAGAGTCACATCAGGCTTGGCAGCAAGTTCTTTTCGTAAAATGAAATTGGATGGAGCAAGCTTCAATTTTATATCCACTTTAATATTGGGTGGTAGCCATTGGGGTATATTAAATATTTCGTGATATATTTTTCCAACTAGATGTAATTCATTAGTTGCAGCATTTTTAAGTGCATCTTTACTATCAGTATTAGTAATATATTCATATCCCTTGGAGGTACCTTTCAATTCCTTATATGCCTTAGGTGTCATCAGCATGAGTGGCCTATACCTTGCATAATTTGAGAGATGGCTGCTTGTGCTCACCAGCGTGCCATTTATGTAGACACTGATTCGACGAAATAAATTACGTAATATACAATTTTCATACGGTATTCCATCGGCAAGAATTGGCAATGTATTATCGGATTTCCGGACTTTCGTTTGTAAATCTGTAAATGTTGAAGACATGTCCATAAAGTAGTCTTCATTGGAATAAATTTGAAAGTGGATATTATCGGAGAAGGGTTATCGTGGATAAAATTGTTCGTAGTATCCATGTTTTACACTCACATACACATTTTCTGCATTGAGTAGATTCAATTAGGAGGTGATTGAAGGTTGAGAATCCTTATGCAGTAGATATGACATCTTAGGAAAAGAAATCTAGTTTCGATCTAACAATTCGCTTCCTGGGGCTTCTTCTACTGTTTACAGTGCGTGTTGGCTTTTTCCTTCTTTTCTTTTACAGGAGTGATGTCTTACGTTTCTGTCTTGAGTAGAGACTGATGAGTGATGCACTGTTTCTCGACCTTTTTAAACTTTTTCCATATTGTTTTAATCTCTCTTCAAGGGTTCGCGCACTGGACCTGATTTTCCGAAGCACTTTTTTTTAAATCCTTGCCAGAGCTCCAACCGTATTGTGTGGAAGACGCAAAATCTGTCGCAGCCGGTACAATATATTTTCTAGCCAGAGGTAGTGCAGAGCGAAAGAGCTTAGCAACCCAACTGCCAAGACCATAGCCAGACATCGACGAGCGACCTTTGTAATAGTCCATTCCATTGCCCTGCTGTCTTGGGCTAAGAGTATTAACATAGCAGTCAATATCCGGACAAATGAATACAACTTTTCTATTAGACATCTTGTTGAACAATGGGTCGAAAATGGCATGTAATCAAAGCCAAACCTTTTGATATTGCCTGGGGATCACCTAATTCAGTTCTTAGTATTAACAGACAGAGTTCCAAATAGGAAGTGTTTACGAGAATATACTGAAGATGCTTAATATTGTAGTGGTAAATATGTTCTTGATTGGTTTTTAATTCAAGAACTCGTAGGAGGTTAACATTGCTATTGCCAACCCGGGATGTTTCAACCAATGAAGCGTAGAGAAATATACAAGTGTCCGTTGAGAAGGTAGGCGGGTAGTCAGCAAAAATAAAATTAGTGTTTCCAACACTTTTACCATTGATTATATTGAGCTTAAAGCGAAGAGCATGCTTTAGACTATCATTGAGAATAACCTCTTCATCGGCAATGGGCGAATTAATGTAGATCTTGTCCTCCTCCTTTGAATAGTTGAAATGAAAAGCTCCTTTTTTACGAGTGGAAATTGTCACTTCATACGCGCCGTCGAATTTGATGGTGGGAGAGAGTTTGGTCCAAAAAGCACTTGTTCGATTTAAGTCATTGTAGAAAGCATCGGAAACATTGGACATGAAAGTAACATAGAAATCATTGGGCATTGTCAATGTCTTCAACACTGACCCAAGAATGAAAATCAGAGTTGTATCCTAGCCAGCAAACAAGCAACTGTCTCTTGCTCCTGTGAGTACGACTCTTTAATATCTCTTAATTTGATAAATTTCACTTGTTTCTAACTTTTTGTAGTTCATATTCATAAAAACCGCCGATAATCTCATCATCTTTGGTGTCTCGCAGTCGATAGGTCGTGGGTATAGTGTCTAGGAAGTTGGAAACTTTAAATAGTTCAGTGCTCCCTAAATAATTCCCCTTTTCAAAAATTTTGGTGGTTCTATTAATTCAAACAGTATCACCAACATTGAATTTCTTCTTCACATTTTTTTCTTTTTCACTGGAATATTGCTTTAGAAAAGCATCAAATGTATTTTCACTGCAATGAACTTCCCGAGGGCTTGAGTTGGACAGGAATCGATGGGGTTGTTGGTTGTATATTTGCATGATTTTTAAAAGCAGCAGTATTTTTCAGTGTACAATATCTTGAAATAATAGACGAATCGTTCTTATCAATCGTTCAGCCACTGCAGCCTTTATCGGGCTGTGACTATGATAAAGTGGTGTATTATATTTCAATAGAACCTTCTTTACATGGGGATTAACAAATTCGCTACCGCGATCTGATTGAATTTTTCTATAGCAATCCTGTTCAAGAATAATTTCTAAAGCATGAGAAACTTCAACACCTCTCTTTGATTGCAATGGAACTGCATAGGCATCGCGACTAAAGATACTGATTGCCACTAGAATATATTTATGGGGTGCATTGTGACGCCGTTAAATCGCGTCTAGAGTTAAAATATCAGTTTGCATTATATGCAGAGAGAAAAATGCCTTATTTTGTCGATATTGTTTACCACGAAGCATGCGATTCCGATGCAGTCTGTAAATCGATTCATTTTCTAGATACTCTTTTGCTTTTTTAATGTGCTGCCATCTATGTTAGAAGCAACTTTAGAAAGCGTTTTGGGGGAAGACTTCCCGCTTCACCAATATTTTCATAGACATGCTTCAGAACTTAAACCATTTAAACCATTAAAAACTTTTCCCTTGTTTTTGCAAGCCAAGGCACGTACAGTGGGACGATGTTGCTTTGTCTGTTGTCTAACACCTTCTGGCAATTGTACATTGCCCTCAGTTAAATTTAGACAAAGTTCAGATATTAGATTAATGAAATCATTTTCAACACCATGTTTGAGTATGGCATTCCTGAGTGGAGGTTTTGAAGTTCATAAAAAGGAAAATAAATGCCGTTGTTCGTGTAGTTTCTTCAGTGTCATGATGGCAACTAATAGCTTTTTGTACTGTTCACCGGAAGATATACAGTAATCGCTTTGTCGAAAATATCTGTGACTACACGTAGATCCTCAGGTGTGCTCTGATTGTGATCTAGCAAAATGTACCCGTAGGGCTCATTTGTTGCCTGAGTGTACGCTGATTGCAGAAATTTGGGAGGGCCGGGATATATTTGCTCATTGAGTTATTAGCGAGCTAGAATCACGAATAGCTCGGTAGATAATATAGATGGTGCAATTCAAAGCAAGGGTTCTCATACATTTGCTCTGATGAAACAGATTGTATAGAACTAGGGATATGGAAATGTTTTCATGATGAGAGAAAACGGTAAATAGCTGTAGCATTTCCTGTGAGTACTGTTCAATTGATTCAGCCAGATCATCAATAATCAGCCATGAGTTTGGTTTAATACTATTGAAAACATCAAGTCCCCGTATGAATTGTATTGGTATGGATGTGACAATAGCTTTTATTTGATCGTAGGATTCTTGCCAAATACTATAGCAATAATAAATTTTCTTTGGTTTTTCCAAAAACATTTATTACAATTTTCAATTATTTTAGCTAAAAGTGTAGTTTTCCCCGACATTGATGGACCACACAGAAATGACCTGAATGGTGTTTTAAATTGATACACAGTACTGCTGACAACAGCCGGACTACAACTAACTGTAAACCATACTTGTCCAATGAATAAGTAATAATAATAATTTTCCCATAGATCTATCTAGTACGTTAACAAGAACAACAAAAACATTATTTCATTCATTTATTAACATAAACGACACTTTTTTGTTCAACAAGAACAACAACATTTATTATCATAAACACTTGTTCAACAAGAACAAAAATTCTATTTATTCAACATGAACAACAATAATATTTATTAACAAGAACATCAATATTTATTATCAAAAACAACTTTTTGTTCAACAAGAACAACAATATTTATTAACAACACTTATTGTCATAAAAAACACTTTTTGTCAATCAAGAACAGCACTATTTGTACAATAACATTTATTGTCATAAAAACACTTTTTGTCCATCATGAACACCAACACTATTTATACAACAGCACTATCGGTACAACAATATATTGACATAAAAACACGAACATGAACAACAATAGCACAGTTGAACACTATGAATTTAAAGGAATCCCCCCTAAGGACCCCCAGCCCCCCGGGGAGCCGCAGACCGAAAGCGGGACCCCCCCCCCCCCCCGGGGTCGCTTTGGAAAAACTGTATACAATAGTCGCCGTCGCTGCTGCAGGTTAGGTTAGAGCATTTAAGTTAATAAGTTATCAGGTTAGGTCAATTTAATTTATCAGGTTAGGTTAGGTTAATATAAGTTAATAATTTATCAGGTTAGGTTAGGTTCATTTAATTTATCAGGTTAGGTTCGGATAATTTAATTTATCTAGACCAAGTTGGTTGCGATAGTCCATGCATTCAACCCGGTCTGAAATTCTATAGTGTCCGTGGGGGAGTACTTTCACACCATTCTCGAGCAAAAAGACTTTGTCGGATATACATGACATTACATTCTTTTCCACTCTAACAGAATAATTTTTATACTACAGAGAACGAATTGCAAGCACTTGTGCTCTCGGCACTAAGCTACTCTCTACAGAGTTTCTGTAGACACCCATGTTGAAATTGTTCTTTACAAAATGTGTAGGCACCCCTTTACACGCCTGTTTTACATCTTTGTTGTGAAAATCAACGCAATAAATTTTAGGACCCGGGAACACCCCATTGGATATCAAATCACTCCCCGTCTCTTATTTTAACTTGAGTAGGTGATTGGGGGCCTGACGTTTCAGCAACTCGGGGTAGAGGGACGGATTCCAGTTAGTGAAATACATCCGCGAGCTGATGTGTTCCCAATTTTCTAAATTTCCCAATACATCCCCGGTGTTTACTTTTAACAGCAGAGAATCTGTATCCCCATAGTACACTTGAACCTCCCCCTCCCTTGGCCATTGTATCTTGCACACATTGTAAAAAAAACGAAAACATGAGCTTTTTGGAAATTTCAAGTACTGAACTACCTCCTACTATATTCTTGTTCAGTACCACATTTCTTTTCTTTCTATGTAGAAGAACCATGCTGGTCTCTATGCTCGTGAACGATGTAAAATTAGGGTCTGCAATAATTCGTGCATATTCTTGGGGGTCAGTCACGACGTCGCAACGAGATCTGTTCCGTAAGCTTTCACACATTTTGCCAAACGCTGAATTTAGAATTAGCTTGTACATTTCCTTTTCTACTTTACTGTTTGCCCGAGAGCGTTTATCGACAAAGGTGTCGATAAACGTCTTCAAATAAGGTTTTTGACTGAATTGCAGGACCCTATGTATTTTGGTAATCTTGAAACCATTGTTCACCATCCAGTGCAAAAGCACATGTTGAACAACGATATTCTCTTTAGGGTGCAGATCTGCAATCAGTGTCTGCTTGGAGGGGGTCCAGTTCATCCCCATGTCATCAACCAATGATCAATTGTAGAGGCTCAGTGAGTCCTTGGTCACTGGTCGATTGATACAGGGGAAAACGAAATCCTTAACTGAATCATGAAGCGCCAATGGAATATGTCCGTCGATTTCAAAGAACCATCCTTGTGGCCCATTGTCCTCAACGGTGTGAATGTCGGGGAACTCACAAGGATTCTCAAGCCATTTATAGCTTCCACATGGCAAAGAGTAGTGAGACATTGCAGTGGGATACAACGAGTTCATGTCAACGAAAACTGCATTTGCCTTACACCAGTGTTCTGTCCGCTTGGATCTGTTGTCAAAATGCGATCTCCATGAAAAACATACCCACCCGTCATCGACCTTTCTACAAAAAAGGTGTTGATCTACATCAGTGATTGACCTTTCTACAAAAAGACCTTTCTTTTTGTACAAAAAGATTGACCTTTCTGACCTTTCTATTTCTTCTCTACTAATTTTCAAAATCAAGTCCATCACCAAATGTGGTGTGGAAAAATAATATCCTTTATCTAGTCCAAACTCTGAATAGATTTAGTCCGTGTTCTTGCAGACAATATCAAACAGAGTTAAAACGTCACTGGCCAAGTACAGTCAACAATATCCAACCCAATTTTACAGTTACCCTTAGCCCAGACCCTCTTGGGAAATTCATATTCCTCGGCAGTGTATTCACTGTTGGTGAGTGAATTATAGAAAGCATTAATTGGAGGTACTTTCTCCTCGCTTAACCGAGCACCAAAACAGTAATAGTCATATGCATATACACCTTTACAGGTCAGTAGATCATACATTTCACTGTCTGGAAAGTGCTGTTTAAACAAAGGAAAACTATCAAAATTGCCACTTTTTTGCACTTGAATCAATTGACTCAATGCCTTGGGGAAAAAACAAATGAACCTAAAAACCTGATTTTATTCAGACACGTATGCCCTTTATTCATTACCTGCAATTTCAACTCGGGAAGCACCAACTTCTCAGCTGATTTGGGAATGATGTTATAGGTAAATGGATTGTTTACCCATGGACTATCTACTCCCCCTCTCTCTCTGTGCATACGTGCCAAAGCCGGTAAAATAAATTTTAAATCATAATTTGCGTTGTGAATGAAAACCGGTATAAAAAACTGCTGGCTTACATTCACATTGCATGATTGATGTGCTACCCCTCTAAAATTACTACCCCCCGATGATATTTCCTAACACAAGTGATTGTGGTCTCTGGCTTTCCTCTTCCCCCCTCTTTTCCCCCTAGTCCCTTTTGCCTTAGTCCCCTCTTCAAACCCCCCTTACAAACCCAGCATATTTTTTGATTTTTAATCGCGAGACGATCCTCTGCAGACTACAACATAGGGTAATGTGTATTTCTCAAGCGAGAAATAGTGCCATTAGCGGTGCCAATTAATTTGGTCAGTGCCTTAATCAAGAACTCATCCTCATGCAACGTTTCGACTATTTCTAACAATTGCATAGTGTTAGAACTGTCTCTTTGAGCATGGGCGTAGGAAACTGCAATGGCTCGATGTTCTTTGATTCGATTCGGAAATTGAGGATCGTTCACTTCCACTAGCTTGGCTTCACAATCCAAAAAGATTTTATTGCTCTGGAGGAGGGTATTTTGAAAATTTTTAAAACTTAAAATGGGCCTATCCCCCGAAACCGTTTCCACTGACTGATAGCCATGCCGTCTACAATGCTTCATATGATTCCGTAGTTTTAAATTACTAAGAAATCGAGACAGCCATGTAGGGCAGTAGAAACATACCCCCTAATTCTTACCCTCCCCCAGAACTCAACTGATATCTGTAATTGGAGTAAAATGGCCAATTGCATTGGGGTCACTAGGTGGTGTGTACAACAACCAAACCCAGTGCTTCACCAATTGAATTGACGGGCCCCTTACTGGGAACAACACCCCCTTCTTATTAGACCATGCACGATCCTCAAATTCAGTTTCATACTGAACCAAAGTAACGCCGATATTGAAATGGGCATTGGCCCTTTCAAAAATATCAATGGACCTGAGCGTTACTGGGTATTTTCAATCTAAACATGAAAAATCTACAGTGGGAAAATCGGACCCCTCCTTCCCATGTAAAGCCCAATATTCAAAATTTTTCTTTGTAGCAACATCTGCTAGAGGAAAGCATACATGAAACATTTTTGACCTGTTTCAAAACGGATTCGTTGAACGCGTTGACACCCCTCTAAATCAGGATTATATTTTAAAACTATTGACCTCTCCCCACCTGCCCTCCTCTTAAAATAAAATCTTTTTTAAATTTACAAATATTAAAACTTAAATTTTCAAGAAATAAAACTACAGACCCACTCCCATTCTCATTATAATTTTCGAGGTGCATAATAATGTTGCCTATTCAATCCATGAAAACTGTTTCGTAATTTTCTAAATGCGGATAGACCACTACCATCTCGGAATGTACATAATGATCATAAATTTCGCTTTTACCCTAATTTGAAAAAATACCTTTAAAACAATTGAAACCTTAATTGAATCCCTACCCCCCTCCCCCCACAACTTAATTTGGTTTTCTAAGAGTGCAAAAATTATATCTACATATTCATGGACAATTTCTATAGGATCAAATACAAAATCTCCCCCCCCAATAAGCAAATTAAAAGGGTCTCCAAAAGTTGTAGGAAACTATTGTATTTAAAATTGAATTTGAGAGCTGAAAGTCTGGAAGTACCATAAATTGGGTATTGTCACCCTTCTCCCCCCCCTCGTGTATATTATCACCGCCCCCTCCCCCACATTGTTCAATAATAGGGCTATGGGAATCCATTTCATTAGTTTGAAGTGTGTTCATGTAATAAGTGGGGGAAGGGTTTCCTGTTAATTCCCGGGTAAAATCATCTAAAAGCTGCAAAGTATTCGGACTTAGCAAAGGGAAGTCCCCCTGCTCAACTGCGCTAGGTTCTACCTTAAAATAATTAGTTAAAAAATTATCAATATCAAATGGAATTTAAACATGATTTGAAATGGATAGCCTATCCCTTTCATGATACACAACTCATTCTGATAGAAATTTTGCTCTTAAGAAATTTGTAGATGCAAGATTAACCTTTCGTTTATATCGCAATAGCAATTACCATTTACCCTACTATGAGCAGAATGTAGCGTCTTTTTTGACTTCACTAATCTAATTTGACAGAGTGAATGCATGCACTTGACATGATTCAAAAGGGAGAACATAATATTTCCTTTTGGGAGAAAAATGCCTTTTAATATCTCTGACACACTTTTACAGTGTTGAAAAATGGCGAAAAGAAAAGGCCAAAAAAAGTTGGAAGAATAAGGTAGATATTTCTATAACCAGGTAGAAAGAAGAGGAAAAATGCTTAAATTCCCATATTCTGGCTGCATTTGTGTGCCAGATGGTCAAGGTAGCGCGTGTTGGAGGGCAACCTCCTGACCTTGTGCAGGCAGGGCAGTTCTTGAAGGCCCTGGCAAAGCATGATGGGGGCAACCTCATGACCTTGTGCAGATGGGGCAGTTCTTGAAGGCCCTGGCAACGCAAGAGGGGGGGAAAACCTCACGATCTTGTGTAGGTGGGGCTGAGGCATTATGAGAAGCCGCCCATTCTCTTTTTGGTTTTTGACCAGACTGTATTGCTGCCTGCACGGAGGAAACAGGGGGCTGGTAAAGCGTGGCCCTTGATGGTTCAGTTTTTACAGATTGTATAGATGGCTTGGTGTAGTGTGCCCCTGGACAACCCAGCATACCTTATGACGGAAGGCCGTGATATTCCTACAGGAGTCACTTCTTTTACCCTACCCCTGTGGCTGGGTGGGTGGCATTATACAAAATTGCCCTAAAAAGAAGAAAAAATTTAGTATGAAATAACGACTCCCTTTTTACAAAAGAAAAATAAGTACCCCCGCTCCTAACCAATTTATTTTCAGGCATAATTTTGTCTAGAAAGCATTTATCTCAAAGAAGCCCGTCTCCCTTTTCAGTAATGCAAAATGTAAAAACCCATAGCATAACTTTCGAAATGTTATAAGCTGAAGAAACAGAGGATTTTTATTGGCTTTAAATTAGATAAAAAAAAGATCGTTAACCCAGCAGTTTATAGGCCTAAAATTTGCAATCATAGGTTAAAAATGCTAGCTAATTTACAAATAATATAGTCTTCATGCAACTCCTAAAGACTTTGCTTTCTAGCCTAATACTATCAAAGTTAAAACCCATACCCTGAATTTGAATATGTTTGGAGGGGGACCATGTAAAATGATTTTATTTGGAAATAACCTAAGAAAATTTACTAAACAGAACTCACATTATAAATCGATGTTTTTATTTTGACTGGAAAAAAGTATCTTTTCAGCGAAACCTTTGGCTAAGCCACTATCGTAATTCAAGAAAATTAAGAAGCAGGGAAACTTGACGAGTGTCAATAATTATCCATATTTAAATCTTAGCGGAAAGTCAGGTTAGCAGCTTAAATGGAATCAGTATATTAATAGCTAATGGTTGACAGAAGGTGGCTGTCACTTTTAGGTAGAAATATGGAAACCAAGAATTTATCAAAAACAGAATTATTTCCAATGAAAAAATTAAAATCTTGAACGGGAGGGAGGTTTACATGGTAAAAAAGAGTGTATTTTGGGCTTTCTATCGACTATAAACATCACATAGTGGAGATTTGTATTGTGGGGGGGTGTACCCTAAATTTGAATTTACTGCAGGGAGACTATGTAAAATGATTTTATTTGGAAATAAACTAAGAAAATTTACTAAACAGAACTCACATTATTAATTATTGTAGATGAAGTTTCCTTGTCAATAATATTCAATGCTTAATCCATGGTGTCTTAAAACTGTATAATAATTTAACCACAACGCATGTCCGTTATATACAAAATCTCAAGGGCGAATTGTGATGTAATGGGAAACCTTACGTAACTTTCCTGATTAGTTTAGAAATAGACACGTGATCTTGTTCCCGTTAGCGGATCAATACATTGCCCGCCGATTATGTAATCAAGTTCTCAGAAAACTACTTTCCCTCTAGTGGATCAATACATTGTCCCGTTAGAATTCAATGTGCATGTGCAAACTTTGTCCCGGAGTCAAAACACTCAGAAACAACAAATAAATTGACCTTGAAAGAGGTGTCATTGACCCGTTAGAGTCGATTAATAATCCTTAAATAAATTATAACCTGTCAGCGTTAGACTCAATTATAGGTGGTAGCACATGTGTTCGGGTCGTATTAGTTATGGCCTCTCTACTAATTTCCAATCAAATGAGCCCTTTTTGAAGTTTTTTACGACAAAACTTTCTGTAAAAACCTAATATGCTACCAGGTCACAGTTTACAAACCTTGCCCTGAGGGCTCTATGGAGGTCATTATCCTCAAAGACCTAACTTCAAGAATTTTCAACTGCGTTGAACCAAATGCTATGTCAAAATTGGCGTGAGAGGGGTTTAGTTGCCCTCAAATCACTTTCGACTCTTAAAAATGGCAATAGCCTTTTCGATCCCCAATCGAATAAGTCCATTTTCAAGTTTCTATGACAAAGTTTTCAATAAGAACTTAATATGCCCCCGAGGCCATAACTTATAGCCCTTGCCCTAAAGACTGTAAGGAGAGTGTCCTGCTCAAAGGTATAATTTCAAGTGCTTTCAACTGTGTTGAACAAAATGGCTATCCCAAATTTTTATTGGATGTGTTTGGGGAAACGGTGGGCGTGGGAGGGGTGTTAGTTGCCTTCCAATCAATTTCGACTATTAAAAATGGCACTAGCCATTTCAATTTTCAATCGAATGAGCCTTTATTGAAGTTTCGACGACAACACTTTCTATAAAAAATTTATATGCCTCCAGGGCATAACTTACAACCCTTGCCGTGTCTTCTCTGGGGGTTTTGTTATCCTCAAAGACCTAACTTCCAGAACTTCCAACTACGTTGAACTAACTGGCTATCTCGAAATTTTGATTGAATGTGTTTGGGGAAGGATGGGCGTTAGAGGGGGGGTAGTTTCCCTGCAATCACATTCGACTGTCAAAAAGGACACTAGCCATTTGAATTTCCAATCGAATTAGTCTTTTTTGAAGTTTCTGCGACAACAATTCTATGAAAACCTTACATACCTCTAGGGTATAATTTACAACCCTTGCCCTGAGGGCTGTGGGGGGAGTGTCCTCCTCAAAAACATAATTTCTATCAGGAAATCAATTACGCTGAACAAAATGGCTATCTCAAAATTTTGATTGGATGTGTTTCGGGAAACGGTGGGCGAGGACGGGGTGTTAGTTGCCTTCCAATCACTTTTGACTATTTAAAAGGGCACAGTCCACTCCAATTTCCAATCTAATGAGCTCTTTACGAAGTTTTTACGACAACTCCTTCGGAACGAAGTGCCCTGGTCTAAGACCAAGAAGAAAAAAAATAATATATTGTGCCAACATCGTTCTTTACTTAGGCAGCGCTATTGCGCTTCCTATGACTTATGACTTTCCTACATTAAGGTTTCAATATCGGTAATGTCACCATTCAACGCTTTATTGTCATGGTCCAAGCAGATGTCACGCATTACGCATGTTGGCTTTTTCAATGATATATTCATTGACAAAAGTATCTTCCCATGGTCTTCAACTGAGGTTTGTACAAGTGGAAATATCTTGCAGAAGTCTTTGTGCATAGTATTGATTGTAAGAAAGCGATCGAGATCAAGACTATTCGCCGGATTGTATCTTCTGTAGTGACAAAAGGTTAGGTGAAAACTGTTAAGATCTAATTTCCAGAACTTTCAGCTACGTTGAACAAAATGGATATCTTAAAATTTTAATTCCATGTGTTTTAGAAATTTTTGGGCGTGAAAGGGGCGTTAGTCGCTTTCAACTATTCAAAAAGGCAGTATTCCTTTCAATTTCCAATTGAATAAGCCCTCTTGAAGTTTCTACGACAACACTTTCTATAAGAATTTTAAATGCCCCCAGGGCATATCTTACAACCCTTGCCCTGAGGGCTGTGGGGGGGGGTGTCATCCTTAAAGACCTAATTTTCAAAATTGTCAACTACGCTGAACAAAATGGCTGTCTAAAATTTTGATTTGATGTGCTTGGGGAAAAAGTGGGCGTGAGAGGGGTTTGTTGCTCTCAAATCACTTTCGACTATTAAAAAGGATTCTAGTCCTTTGAATTTCAAATCGAATCTGCCCTTTTTCAAGTTTCTACGACAAAGATTTCAATAAAAACCTTATAAACCCCCAGGGCATAACTTATAATCCTTGCCCTGAGGGTTGTGGGGGAGTGTCCTCCTCAAAAATATGTTTTCTAGCTGGAAATCAACTACGCTGAACAAAATGGCTATTTCAAAATATTTATTGGATGTGTTGGGGGGAATGATGGGTGTTGGGGGGGGGGGCTAGTTGCCCACCAATCACTTTAGACTATTAAAAAGGGCACTAGCCCTTTTAATTTACAATCGAATGATCTTTTTTTGAAGTTTCTACGACAACACCTTCTTTAAAACATTATATGACCCCATGGCATAACTTAAAACCCTTACCCTGAGGGCTCTCAAAATTTTGATTGGATGTGTTTGGGGGAATGATGGGCGTAGGGGGGCTGGTTTTCCTCTAATCAGTTTTGACTATTAAAGTGGGCACTAGCCACTCCAATTTCCAATCGAATGAGCTCTTTTCGAAGTTTCTACGACAACTCCTTCGATACGAAGTGCCCGGGTGGAGAAAAAAAACACATGGTCCCCACATCGTTATATAATTAGGCAGTGCTAGCGCGCTGCCTATGATATGGCTCATTCCAAACAAACTGCTTTTATACTAAACAAAATAATCATTTCCGGGTCAAAGCAATGTACATTGCTTTACCCGGAAATGATTATTTTGTTTAGTATAAAAGCAGTTTGTTTGGAATGAGCCATATCATAGGCCGCGCGCTAGCACTGCCTAATTAAATAACGATGTGGGGACAATGTTTTTTTTCTCCACCCGGGCACTTCGTATCGAAGGAGTTGTCGTAGAAACTTCGAAAAGAGCTCATTCGATTGGAAATTGGAGTGGCTAGTGCCCACTTTAATAGTCAAAACTGATTAGAGGAAAACCAGCCCCCCCCCCCCTACGCCCATCATTCCCCCAAACACATCCAATCAAAATTTTGAGAGCCCTCAGGGTAAGGGTTTTAAGTTATGCCATGGGGTCATATAAGGTTTTAAAGAAGGTGTTGTCGTAGAAACTTCAAAAAAAGATCATTCGATTGGAAATTAAAAGGGCTAGCGCCCTTTTTAATAGTCGAAAGTGATTGGAGGGCAACTAGCCCCCCCCAACACCCATCATTCCCCCAGACACATCCAATAAATATTTTGAAATAGCCATTTTGTTCAGCGTAGTTGATTTCCAGCTAGAAAACATATTTTTGAGGAGGACACTCCCCCACAACCCTCAGGGCAAGGATTATAAGTTATGCCCTGGGGGTTTATAAGGTTTTTATTGAAATCTTTGTCCTAGAAACTTGAAAAAGGGCAGATTCGATTTGAAATTCAAAGGACTAGAATCCTTTTTAATAGTCGAAAGTGATTTGAGAGCAACAAACCCCCTCTCACGCCCACTTTTTCCCCAAGCACATCAAATCAAAATTTTAGATAGCCATTTTGTTCAACGTAGTTGAAAAATTTGCAAATTAGGTCTTTAAGGATGACAACCCCTCCCCCCACAGCCCTCAGGGCACGGGTTGCAAGTTATGCCCTGGGGGCATATAAAATTTTTATTGAAAGCGTTGTCGTAGAAACTTCAAGAGGGCTTATTCAATTGGAAATTGAAAGGAATACTGCCTTTTTGAATAGTTGAAAGCGACTAACGCCCCTTTCACGCCCAAAAATTTCTAAAACACATGGAATTAAAATTTTAAGATATCCATTTTGTTCAACGTAGCTGAAAGTTCTGGAAATTAGATCTTAACAGTTTTCACCTAACCTTTTGTCACTACAGAAGATACAATCCGGCGAATAGTCTTGATCTCGATCGCTTTCTTACAATCAATACTATGCACAAAGACTTCTGCAAGATATTTCCACTTGTACAAACCTCAGTTGAAGATCTTTGGTTATCATTGGGATTGAAACATTGGGAACCAAGTTGTATGTAGTTTCTGGTCTGTTCTCAGAGATGTAAATCATTAAAACTATGATTGTCACAAGGATTGCTACTCAAGGGATAAGGGGGGATATCTGCTTACTAAGAGATTTTCAAGTCATTTTGAGTGTTTATATATTCTTGGGAAAACCAATGCAGAAGTAAAGAAATGGGAAATATTGGTTTGTTCAAGTGTTGTAATTGGCAAAATTAATCACAGTAAAATTGTGTATTTTACCGAAATTTTACAGACCGCCCTCAAATTGGCACTATTTTATATATTTTAATTATTTTTAATTAAAAATAATTTTAATTATTTTTAGTTAAAGTCTAGGAAGTAATATTAGAATCCTCAGATCTACCTTAATATTGTTTTCTTTCAAAAAGAGATAAGATTTGAAAATACTGATTAGCCAAAAAAGTAATAAATAAACAAGTCTATTCCTGATAACTCATTTTATCTAAATTAGAAATTTAAAAACTGTAAATAGACTTAAATCCTTTTTTAATTGTTTTAGAATTTTATATAGACCTAACCCTTTAAAAGTTTTGATCAGCTTTCGTGATCAGGAATTCTCTGAAACTATTTTTATTACACTCATTTTTGTTTTACTTATTATTGTTTCTGTATTTTCGGATTTTAGGGGAAACCGGGGCATTATGGACACCTTTTCACAAGATTGCGAATAACTTTTTAGTAGGACTCATTTTACACAACCGATTGAACCAGCAGTAATTTCATTATGTTGGCTTTATTTGAATAATGTCTGACGAACTTATACCTCTTACCGGATTCCCGCTAAAAGCGATGTACGAAAAGCAGCTAAAGTGTCCATGTACCTGGAATATCGGGGTATAATGGAGACTTGGTATGGGTAATTTGGACACTGATGTTCATTATACCCTGCGCTGTTAAAATCAGAAATAGAAGAGTAGATAACTGAATATTTCTTTCGTGTACATTCAAAATGTTTCGAATACATATAAAAATCATAACTACTTGATGTCAAGTTGGGACAAGTTCACTTGAAAGACAAGCTATTCTGCTTGTCGCATAGTGCCGCCAGTAAAGGATGGAGGCCCTATGTTGATTTTTATTCTGGCTCTATCGAATGTAAAAATCTGATCCGTCCGCCTGATCTTTATGAATGGCAAAAGTCTCTTCAAATAGAGTATCTCATACTCATCTTCCACCTGAGAAATGATCTCGCCAATTGAGTAGATGGGAATTTCCCCTATTTTTACCTAAAAGACAAGGACGTAGTCTCCATTTTTCACATCTTCATAGTCGACGTCTTCCACAATCTCTGCATGCATGATTTAATCATCTGAGTCACTGTGGTGGGATTCTCCTTCCATTTCATCCTGACTACTATTTATGTTGTCAAAACTCAAGGCTTTTTTCCCCTTTTGCTTGGTAACTTTTGCCTTGTTACTTCTCACTTTTTCTTTGGCCTGGTCTGATCGTTCAGCAAAGTCTTTCATCAGTTGTTTTTTACAGTTTTATCGGTAGCTACAATGCTTTTGATCATTTTGCGGTTGGTAGTATTGTCTCTGGCACCGGCTTAAGGGTGAGGGGAAATGTGTTCGAGAGAGACATTTAGGGAGTATAGGGGCTTCTTCTGGTACTTCGAAATATGCATTAGAAGATGTGCTTGGTTGAGACAGATCATTGTCTTCAGGAATATTAAAACTTGGAGAAGCTGGCTCTGCACAATCAGAGACATAGGAGCTCAAGAATTCGGAATCGGTAAAAATGTCACGGTTGAAGGGATAAACTCCAGAAACTCTAAAGCCAGACTGAATATTTTGTGGCGTGAAAGCCTGTTGAGCTGCATCGTGTTTGCTTTTGAAAGTGTTTTAGAAATTCAGCAAAGTTTTCAACGGTCATCCACCCTCTTGCGTAAGTAGCACCTTTCGTTCCCAGTAGGAGCACCAGAAACCATGCGTTCTTTGAAGTGAACGTGCGGAAAGACCATAAAAAAGGAAATTGCTACACCTGTAGCGCTAACAGCACAAAATACTGTTTCAAGTTCACTCCTCTCGGCTGACGTCAGTTGACCAACTTGATTAGCGCCTTTTGGAGCAATCACTTTCTTAGGTTTCTGCACAGTCGTAAGACCTGTTTCATCAACAGTCCATGTAGCATGGGCTTCAAATTTCTCCTTTTCTAACACAGCTGAGTACTTTTAAAAAAACTCATTGACTGTTGCTTGATTGAACGCTGTTTCTCGTAGCCTGAGGAGCAAGGATAGACACACCCGGGTGTCTCTTCAGGAATGAAATAAACCAATCTGCACCTGCAATTTTTTATTTTCCCAGCTGTCCGGAATCTTTTTCTTGTTCAGTTTGCAAACTGATAGGCCAGAGTACGGCAATGTTTGGCGCTGAGTCCGTAGTTCAGCTTGCTAGCTTTTGTAAGATAATTAGTTAGATTGTTTTCTTCAATTGCATTTAATATTTTTTTTTAATGCCTTTATTAACTTTGAATGCCTCAGGTTCCTCACTCTCAAGTTCATTTAAAGGCACTTTCTTCCACAGTTCTACCCATCTTATTAGGCTTGCTCTAGGAATGTCGAGTTGCATTGATGTTTTCGTTTTGAAAACACCGTTGCGAATCATTATCAAAGCTTCTTTAATTGTCTGCCCGTCTGCTAAACCCCTGGTTAACTTTCTTAGATAAGTTCTTGCCATCTGAAACAGAACAAGCTATTATAATCTGGGCGTGGGGCATCATGGACACCCCTGTCCATATTACCCTGGTCATTGATGTCCATATTGCCCCTAAATCAGTTACAATAAAAAACTTAGAACATGTCCACTCCATAAAGTACCATTTCAAATTGCAGATATCCAATTCCTAGCTTAAGTAGCACTCTCTTAAACTTAGCTGAAACACTATCTGTAACTAAATACTACTTGCTGACAATCTTAATACAGTAAAAACCAAGAAACTTACTTTGCCTTTGAAAATTGCAAATTTATACTCCCATGAATGAATGTATAATCCAAGCAACAGAAGCCATTAACCACGTGTTTCTACCACTAATGCCACCTATTTTGGCTATACCGCATTTTAACCAAGAGTCACCAGGAGTGCATAAGAATGGGGTGTCCTTATTACCCGAGGGTCCATAATGTCCCGGTCTCCCCTATGTAAGAATTCTTTTGTCTTGTGTTCTGTATTATTTTTCTTCTTATCTTTTATGTGGTTTAATGTGTTGGTTTCAAGAAATATTTAAAATACACCTTGCTGATGTTGAGATCATTTTTAAATATTGTTGAATATACTGAAAAAAAATGTGAATTTTTTGAAAGTTTCAATGCTTCATGCATCCTATAGCTTTGAAAATATTAATGTATTTTTACTTTGTTCTTTTCTTATAATCTAATTTACGTTTGTTTGTATTTGTTCCTCGTTATTTAAGCAGCATAATAAATTGAGATTAACTTCTCAGTAATCCGATTTTTCTTTCTTTTTTTTAGTGTTGAAATAATTGTCCACCCTAGTTTTTCCCTCGGGGTGAGGCTCTGAACAAGTGCAAGTCTGGATAACCAATTTTTAACGTAGTAGATAAAAAGAGGTCCTTTGCAATGTAATATGTTTTTTTCAACTGGAGTGGAGGGTTCAAAAACACAAGGATACCTTCAGGCCACCCTTGTCGGTGTGCACTAATGTTGGAAGTGAGATAAAGATTGGAGTTTGGACATTTGGTTACTGATTGAAAGGGCGGTTTGTTGATAATCTTAGGGCAAACTGACGTAAGTGTTCGTAAGATCATAGGTAATTGTTTGTAAGTCTTGGTAATTTACTAATTTTTAATTGTGGAAACAACCAGTGGATGTTAAACTATGGGCACCTGGAGCCTAAAGGCAAGCGATTATATTTAATTAATGAGATTTCATACAGTCACTATTTTTTTTTGTTTTTGCGAATTATTTTTAGGTGCTTGTATTTTTCTTGGGGGGGGGGGGAGGCGGAGGAGACTTCAAATTTTGAGATGAATGGGATGGAGCAAACATAATTTTTCTGGTCCTTATAAAAAGTTTGCGGGGAGATTTTTATTTTTATGCATTTCGTTTGGTTGGCCTCTTGGCAAGTAAATGAATGAAACTTTTTTTAGACGAGTTACCAGACGGGAAATCATTACAAATCTAAGTTAAGTACCTTACTTACTTGTTCTTCGAGTAATCATTGCGAGGCGTCTCCTCTTTTTTTTACTAATTGAAACAAATTCCACTTAATAAGTTTGTCAAAGAAAATTAGAGAGCTCCATTAAATTAAAAATGAGCAGCAGCACATGAGTAGGGTTGATAACCCCCATGCCTTTTCAAGCCTAAAACGTAATTTTCACTTTACAGGAAGAAAAAAACTTTTTAATTGTTTTCACTTTTTTAGTTTAAAAAATCAAAATTTTTAATATTATTCTCCATGACCACACTGCCTTTTCTATGACGAAATCAATAAGAATTCCAAATAGGGATAGGTTCTTTTATTAGACAGTGAAACGAAAATATATAACAAAGACTCTAAATATTTCGATGACACAGTCGGTCATCATCATCAGTTGAGTAACTAACAAATCAAAATCAAAAGAAAATGCTTTTATACTAAACAAAATAATAATTTATGTTTGGGGATGACAGACCTACTTGAGAATCAGCAACATTTAATTTGCTCTTAGAAGTATAAAATGATAAATTCTGCATTATTTCGTTTTTAATTAGAAGGATATTCAGAGCAATATTACAAGATTCAAGAAGAGTTAGTGAACTTTCTAAGTCAATGGACCGGTATATTGCTTTGACCCGGAAATGATTATTTTGTTTAGTATAAAAGCAGTTTGTTTTAATTTTGATTTGTTAGTTACTCAACTGATGATGATGACCGACTGTGTCATCGAAATATTTAGAGTCTTTATTTTATATTTTCGTTTCACTGTCTAATAAAATGACCTATCCCTATTTGGAATTCTTATTGATTTCGTCAAAATTGTTAAGACTAAGGAAGAAATATTAGCATATGTAAATTACACTGCTAATCCACATTAATATTTTTCTTGAGAAGGCTTGGAGGGTTTTCAGTGCTACTCATATTAATGTCTGCTCGTTTTGAATTTGACTCGGTTATTTATTATAATTCCTGTTCGTTTTCAGTTTCTCTTATTTATTGATGATGATTTGTGGTACTTTTACGCTTGGAAGATTATTTGACTTTATTTATGCTAAGTTTTGGTTTAGTGGAGCTCTCTTTTTCATTTAAAAACTCATTTCGTAGAAGAAGTTTTAATATTTTATATCCTTCCGTTTTATTCTTCTAGAAAATCCATAGTTTGGCTTGTTATTTGTATGTTGTAGAAAATTTTTAAATAATTATCAATAACATAGACCCTTTTGAAAATCTGGACATAAATGGCATTGTAAAATTTAGTTTTATACATACTCAACTTGCCCTGAGAAATAGAACTTAAAACCATTACTAAAAAATTGTATCCATGTTTTGAACACCTGTATTCACCTATACTCTTTTGAACTAGTTAAATAGTAAGAGCAGAAGTAGTAATAGTAATAGCCCCGAAATATTCAAAATAATACCCTCAGTTGTTCTTGGGATATTTCTGAGATATCTCAGTAATATCAACCAGCTTACACTGCTGGTTTAACAGCAACATTTAGTTTTAAAGCATAATGGACAAATTTCATAGCTGTAGGGAGGAGGGGGTTGATACCTAATATCTCTACAGACGTAGTTACTTGACTGTTCAACTACGTTGAACAAAACGGCCATCTCAAAAATTTGATCGGATATGTTTGGAAAATTATCTTCCCCTTTGAGCATTCTAGGATAAATACATTCTTGAGATACGACCTTTAGACAATCTGCATGCAATTAGTGAGTTTGATTTAGATTAAATTCTCCCTCAATATTCAGTCAAATTTTCATCTGTATATGCGTAGCCTTAAAAGTAATAGTATCATAGTAGTATCAATAGCAGTAGTAGCAGGTACGTGTTGCCTTTTTGTCAGTTGAACATTCTCGTCATGATACCCCAGAAGTTTCATCTTGATACGGTAAGCCGTTCCAAACATATTGCTGATACGCCTGTTTTAGAAGTATGTATGCAGATAGTATATTTTGATTTAGTTCAAATCCTAGTTAAATCCTATTTTCTGCCCTCTGACTTTCTTGGAAAAATTCAAAGTGTCAATAATACACCAATTCTTGTTAATAGCAGTCCATCGACTGTGCACACGGGTCATTGGTTGTGCTTCTTTCAAACAATGAAGACGATTGAATTTTTTGATCCTCTTGGTCTACCCTATACATTCCGTACTCCACAAATCAGCAACTATATTGAGAGAAGTGGGAAAACTATTATTCAAAGTCGCAAGAGAGTGCAGGATCTGACGACTAAAAGCTGTGACTCCCATTCACTACTATATTTTGTGTTCCGATGTCGCGGCTATACTTACAATCAGTTTTTCAACATTTATTTAGACAATCCTTGTCTGAACTACTTTATGGTGGAAAATATCCTCTCTGACCTTTATATATTGATTTTGGTTTCCTACGAGTAAAGTCCTTAAAAAATTTGTGTACCTTTGCTTATTAATTAATAAAAAATGTTTATAAAACACTGTCTTTATTCTTCACTTTAGATTTCTTCTTCGGTGTATAGGCAACTCTCGTGAACCTCTAATGCTGGTAAATCATTTGGATTCACTGTATATTGATCTTGATTGGCTGCAAAGTCAGGGTCACATTTTCTACACTATAGTGTAACTTCACTCTTGTCATATCTCTTTGTATAGTCGATGATACGATTTGCATTCATATTGTGAAATTCACGAGTTTCAATCGGTCTATTTGAAGCAATGTCACATACAGTGTTTTCAAATTGTGAATCACATTCGGTAACTGCCAAATAAAAATCACTAGGTTTATAGTCACAACGATGACGTAGAAACCAAATTGTCTTGTTACCCCAACAGTTAAATCGTAGACCAGATTCATCCTCCCAAAATAATTTAAATCCACGATGATACCAATCCCGTAGAAATAAACTAGAATCACGGTTGGGATTCTTTCCAATCACACGGGGTAAGTATTCTCCTACTGATCACATTTGTCATAGTGATAATTGGAGCACATGTGTCCTCTAGGGTGAGAGTCACAAATCTCTTCAAGACATGAATTACATCCTTTAATTTGTACTGCATATCCTCTATGTAATTTACAAGGATTAAATAATTTGCACTTTTCATTATAGTCTTCAATAATTGTACAATTCTCACATGATATCCAACTGCCAAGAGTTTACATGCATAGTGGACATATATAAGAACATTTTTGGTTTCCGATTTCAACTCTCTTTCACAGCTAAAACGAAACTGATCCTCGTTCGATAAATTCAGAGGGAGGAATGGTGAGAGGAGTAACTCTGTGACGTTACCTCTTTCGAATGGGGCAGCCATCTACATTGAATCTATGGCAATATTTTCAAAAGTATATCCACGATATTATTCTGCTTCGTTCCATTTAATAAATCAATAAATTGAATATAATCATTTGAGGCACATTGACAAAGTTTCATACAATAGTCCAAAGGGAGAGAATCAGTTTTCATTATATTGTCAAGTGTTCCCTGTGAGAATATCTTGCGTTGCAGGGGTGACTAGGGAAAATCATCATCCAAAATCAACTGTTTTTCCATAAACACAAGATTCCATCTAATTCTCTCTTTCTCAAATTTATTCATTTTTCAATCCTATCACTCTCACTGCTGACTCTAGCCTGACCATGAATCGTTAGCCTAACATTATAACAAAAAGAAAGGGAACTAAACGATTTTATTGTATAATTACAACAATAATATTACACATGTACAATTAACGATACAGTTTATTGTCTTCTATATGCTCCACTAATGCACTTAAAGCACTTTGAAGTCTATTCACATGCGCTATATCGACTTTTGCATCGAAGCATAATTGATCCTCCATTTTAAATTTGCTAAAAGATGTCAAATATCTTGCATATATTTCATCCCATTCCAGACAAAGCCGTGATCCTCTCGTGATTTCCACCGCAATATTTGGGGCTCATGTGTCATTGCCACTAACTCCACTATCAACTTCTAATAGTTTAAACATTCCACTCATCATTATTACAAATATATCCTAATAAGTAAAGTCAAACTGTTCTCACTCCTTGAATTCTATTCACACACTTATAACAACTATAACAAGAATCCTATCCTTATATTCTCTGCAATCCTGTCTTTCTAATATTTCCGACTCCCTGATTGGCTTAGCAAGAGACACTTGATCTTGTCCCGTTAGCGGATCAATAAATTGCCCGCCGATCATGTAATCAATTTTTCAGAAAACTACTTTCCCTCTATTGGATTAATACATTGCCCCGTTAGAATTCAGTGCGCATGTGGAAACTTTGTCCCGGATTCAATACACTTAGAAACAACAAATAAATTGACCTTGAAAGAGGTATCATTGACCATTTAGAGTCGATCAATAATTCTTGAATAAATTATAACCTGTCAGCGTTAGACTCAATTATAGATGACAGCACAGGTGTTCGTGTCGTATTTGTTATGGCCTCCCTACTGAAATTGAAAGGGTTAGTGCTCTTTCTAATAGTCGACATTGAATGGAGAGCAGGTAACACCCCTTTCAGGCCCACCATTTCCCCGTACAAATTAAATCAAAGTTTAGAGACAGCCATTTTGTTCAACGTAGTTGAAAGTTCTGAAAATGATGTATTTGAGGATTACGAACCACCCAGAGCCCACAGGGCAAAGGTTGTATGTTATGCCCTGGGGACATATAATGTTTTTATAGATAGTGTTGTCATAGAAACTTCAAAAGGGGCTCATTCGAATGAGAATTGAGAGGGCTAGTGCGCTTTATAACAGTAGAAAGTTATTGGAGGGTTACTAACCCCCTGAACTATAAGTTTAACTAAAAACTCTAAAGCTAAGACTCTAGGCTAAAACTCTAAACTAAAACTCTTAACTAAAACTAAACTACAAGTCCAAGAAAACTCTTAACTGAAACTAAAATAAAATATAACTATAAATAAAACTCTAAAAGCTGAGACTCTAACTTAAAACTCTAAACTCTAAGCTACAAAACTTTAAGACCTGAGACTCTAACTTAAAACTATAGACTCTAAACTACAATTAAACTGAACTATAACTCTAACTAAAACTGTAAGCTAATACCATAAACTAAAAATTGTGTCTAGAACTAAACAACAACTCTAAACTAAACTTCTTAACTAAAACTAAACTATAACTCTAACTAAAACTCTTATCTAAAACTAAACAACAACTCTAAACTAAAATTCTTAACTAAAACTAAAGTAAACTATAACTCTAATTAAATCTCTAAACTAAAACTCTTAACTAAAACTAAACTATAACTCTAAACTAAAACTCTTAACTAATACTAAACTACGAGTCTAAACTAAAACTCTTAACTAAAACTAAACTAAAATATAACTAACTAAAACTCTAAACCAACACTCTAAATTAAAACTCTAGACTCTAAACTAAAACTAAATCAAAATATAACTCTAACTAAGACTCTAAACTCTAAGCTAAAACTCTTATCTAAAACTAAAGAACAACTCTAAAATAAAATTCTTAAATAAATTAAACTATAACTCTAATTAAATCTCTAAGATAAGACTATAAACTAAAACTCTGAATTAAAACTAAACGAAACTATAACTCTAACTAAAACTCTAAGCTAAGACTCGAAACTAAAACTCCAATATCTAAACTAAAACTCTAAACTAAAATTCTAAACTAAAGCTATAAACTCTAAACTAAAACTCCTAACTAAAACTAAACTAGAGATCTAGACTAAAGCTCCCAACTAAAACTAAAGTAAACTATAACTCTAACTAAAACTCTGAGCTAAGACTCTAAACTAAAACACTAAATTCTCAACTTAAACTAAACTAAACTATAACTATAACTAAAACTCTAAGCTAAGACTCTAAACTAAAACTCTTAACTCTAAACTAAGACTCTTAACTAAAACTAAACTAAACTATAACTCTAAATTAAAACTCTGAACTAATACTAAACTACGAGTCTAAACTAAAACTCTTAACTAAAACTAAACTAAACTATAACTCTAACTAAAAATCTAAACCAACACTCTAAATTAAAACTCTAGACTCTAAACTAAAACTAAATCAAAATATAACTCTAACTAAGACTCTAAACTCTAAGCTAAAACTCTTATCTAAAACTAAAGAACAACTCTAAACTAAAATTCTTAACTAAAGTAAACTATAACTCTAATTAAATCTCTAAGCTAAGACTCTAAACTAGAACTCTGAATTAAAACTAAACTAAAATATAACTCTAACTAAAACTCTAAGCTAAGAATCAAAACTAAAACTCCAATATCTAAACTAAAACTCTAAACTAAAACTCTAAACTAAAGCTATAAACTCTAAACTAAAACTCTTAACTAAATCTAAACTAGAGATCTAGATTAAAGCTCCCAACTAAAACTAAAGTAAACTATAACTCTAACTAAAACTCTGAGCTAAAACTCTAAACTAAAACACTAAATTCTCAACTCAAACTAAACTAAACTATAACTAAAACTCTAAGCTAAGACTCTAAACTAAAACTCTAAACTCTAAACTAAGACTCACTAGCTAAGACTCTAAACTCTAAAATAAAACTTTTAACTAAAACTAAACTACAACTCTAACTAAACTATAACTAAACTATAAATCTAACTAAAACTCTAAGCTAATACTCTAAACTAAAATTCTATCTATAACTCTAAGCTAAAACTCTAAACTAAAACTAAACTACAACTCTAAACTAAACTATAACTCTAACTAAAACTCTAAGTTAAGACTCTAAACTAAAACTCTAAATTCTAAAATAAAACTCTTAACTAAACTATAACTATAACTAAAACTCTAAGCTAAGACTCTAAACTAAAACCCTAAACTCTAAACTAACACTCTTAACTAAAACTAAACTCTAACTAAAACTCTAAGCTAAGACACTGAATTAAAACTCTAAGCTAAGACTCTAAACTGAAACTCTAAACTCTAAACTAAAATTCTTAAACTAAAACTAAACTACAACTCTAAACCAAACTATAACTAAACTAAACTATAACTCGAACTAAAACTCTAAGCTAAGACTGTAAACTAAAATTCTAAACTCTAAACTAAAACTCTTAGCTTAAACTAATCTACAACTCTAAACTAAAACTAAACTAAACTATAACTCTAATCAAAACTCTAAGCTAAGACTCTACACTATAACTCTAATTTCTAAACTAGAACTCTTAACTAAAACTAAACTAAAACTCTAAACTAAAACTCTTAACTGAAACTAAACTAAACTATAACTCTAACTATAACTCTAAGCTACAAATATAAGCTAATACTCTAAACTAAAACCCTTTAACTAAAACAAACTACAACTCTAAACGAAAACTCTTAACTAAAACGAAACTATAACTGTAAACTAAAACTGTTAACTAATACTAAACTAGACTATAAGTTTAACTAAAAACTCTAAAGCTAAGACTCTAGGCTAAAACTCTAAACTAAAACTCTTAACTAAAACTAAACTAAGGGTCCAAGAAAACTCTTAACTGAAACTAAAATAAAATATAACTATAAATAAAACTCTAAAAACTGAGACTCTAACTAAAAACTCTAAACTCTAAACTACAAAACTCTAAGAGCTGAAACTCTAACTTAAAACTATAGACTCTAAACTACAATTAAACTGAACTATAACTCTAACTAAAACTGTAAGCTAATACCAAACTAAAACTATAAACTAAAAATTTTATCTAAAACTAAACAACAACTCTAAACTAAACTTCTTAACTAAAACTAAACTATAACTCTAACTAAAACTCTTATCTAAAACTAAACAACAACTCTAAACTAAAATTCTTAACTAAAACTAAAGTAAACTATAACTCTAATTAAATCTCTAAACTAAAACTCTTAACTAAAACTAAACTATAACTCTAAACTAAAACTCTTAACTAATACTAAACTACGAGTCTAAACTAAAACTCTTAACTAAAACTAAACTAAACTATAAATCTAACTAAAACTCTAAACCAACACTCTAAATTAAAACTCTAGACTCTAAACTAAAACTAAATCAAAATATAACTCTAACTAAGACTCTAAACTATAAGCTAAAACTCTTATCTAAAACTAAAGAACAACTCTAAACTAAAATTCTTAACTAAATTAAACTATAACTCTAATTAAATCTCTAAGCTAAGACTATAAACTAAAACTCTTAATTAAAACTAAACGAAACTATAACTCTAACTAAAACTCTAAGCTAAGACTCGAAACTAAAACTCCAATATCTAAACTAAAACTCTAAACTAAAATTCTAAACTAAAGATATAAACTCTAAACTAAAACTCCTAACTAAAACTAAACTAGAGATCTAGACTAAAGCTCCCAACTAAAACTAAAGTAAACTATAACTCTAACTAAAACTCTGAGCTAAGACTCTAAACTAAAACACTAAATTCTCAACTTAAACTAAACTAAACTATAACTAAAACTCTAAGCTAAGACTCTAAACTAAAACTCTTAACTCTAAACTAAGACTCTTAACTAAAACTAAACTAAACTATAACTCTAAATTAAAACTCTGAACTAATACTAAACTACTAGTCTAAACTAAAACTCTTAACTAAAACTAAACTAAACTATAACTATAACTAAAACTCTAAACCAACACTCTAAATTAAAACTCTAGACTCTAAACTAAAACTAAATCAAAATATAACTCTAACTAAGACTCTAAACTCTAAGCTAAAACTCTTATCTAAAACTAAAGAACAACTCTAAACTAAAATTCTTAACTAAAGTAAACTATAACTCTAATTAAATTTCTAAGCTAAGACTCTAAACTAAAACTCTGAATTAAAACTAAACGAAACTATAACTCTAACTAAAACTCTAAGCTAAGACTCGAAACTAAAACTCCAATATCTAAACTAAAACTCTAAACTAAAATTCTAAACTAAAGCTATAAACTCTAAACTAAAACTCTTAACTAAAACTAAACTAGAGATCTAGACTAAAGCTCCCAACTAAAACTAAAGTAAACTATAACTCTAACTAAAACTTTGAGCTAAGACTCTAAACTAAAACACTAAATTCTCAGCTCAAACTAAACTAAACTATAACTCTAACTAAAACTCTAAGCTAAGACTCTAAACTGAAACTCTAAACTCTAAACTAAAACCCTTAACTAAAACTAAACTACAACTCTAAACTAAACTATAACTAAACTAAACTATAACTCTAACTAAAACTCTTAGCTAAGACTTTCACGACCCCCATTTACCCAAACACACCCATGTTGTTTTATGTATGTGAAAGTTCTGGAAATTAGAACTGGAATCGGAGGTCGAACACCCTCCTCTCCCTCACGCCCATCGGTCAGTGAGAGAACCGGTTTTTTCAACGCATTTGCGAGTTCTGGAAAATATATTTTTAGCAAGACACTCCCCCCACAGTGTTCAGGGAAATCAGGTCTTTAAGGATGACAACCCCCCATCCTCCCCACAGACCTCAGATAGAAAGCGATGTTGTAGAAACTTCAAAAAGGGCTCATTTGACTAAATTTGAAAAGGCTGGCACCTTTTCTGTTTCTGGTAGCCATTTTGAGCTTTTTCAAACAGCTATTTTGGTCAACGTAGTTGAAAATTCTGAAAATTATACATTTGAGGATGAAAAACCCCAAGGGCGAAGGTTGTAAGTTTTGCCCTGGGGGCATATAAAGTCCTTATAGATAGTTTTGTCGTAGAAACTTCAAAAGGGGCTCATTCAATTGGAAATTGAGAGGGCTAGTGCTCTTTTTAATAGCCGAAGGGAATTGGAGTGTAACAAACCCCCCTCTGACGCCCACCGTGTCCCTACACACTCCCATTCATAATTTTCAGATCGCCAGGTTTTTCATCGTGGTTTAAAGTTCTATTAATCCGACCTAGACTCGGAGACTGAATAACCCCCCCCCCTTACGCCTATTATTTCCCCAAACACTTCCGATCAACATTTTTATATAGCCATTTTGTTTAAGGTAATTGAAGGGTCTGAAAATTATGTCTTTGAGTATGACAACCCACCACAACCTTCAGTGCTAAGGTTCTAAGTTATTCCCTGGGGGCATAAACAGATTTTTATAAGAAGTGTTGTCGTTAAAACTTCAAAAAGGGCTAATTTTTTTAATTGAGAGGTCTCTTGTCCTTTTTAATAGTCAAAAGTAATAGGAGGGAGAATCACCCACCCCCCTCCACGCCCACCATTTTCCCAAACATTTCCGATCAATATTTTGATATATTCATAATGTTCAACGTAGTTCCAAGGTCTGGAAATTTGGGGGTGACATCCCCTCCCCCGATAACCCTAAGGACACGGGTCCTAGGAGTAGTAGTAATGGTACAATTAAAGAAACGGGGGTGATAGGAAATTACTGTATCAATCTAAGGAAGAGGGGTAATAGGAAATTACTGTATCAATCTAAGGAAGAGGGGTAATAGGAAATTACTGTGTTAATTAAAGAGAGAGGGGTGATAGGAAATTACTGTGTCATTTAAAGTTAGCAGACAGTACCCCTTTTTATATTAATATCTACAGGAGGGCAGGTAGCTAGTATAGCTATAATATAAGGAAGGGCATATATTATATAATATAAGGACATTACTGTATGAATTAAAGGTAGCAGACAGTAACCCCTTTTTATATTAATTTTTACAGGAGGGCAGGTAGCCAGTATAGCTATAATATAAGGTAGCAGAGTGTCCCCCCATATAGCTACAATGCTTACAAGCAGACAGGTAGCTAATGAAGCTATAACAGTTAAGAGCGCACAGTCCCACCATATAGCTATAATGATAAGTAGCGGAAAGTACTCCTGCCATACAAGCAGACAGTACAATGACCGGATTCAGCCTACCATGAAAACTCGTGCTATTCACGAATCCATGGTTTTGGAGTTATATAACATGTTTCTGTTAAAAGTAGTGCGTGGTTTCATTGTATGGTGATTCGTTTCCTGGTATGAAGTTATGAAATTCTGTCTTTAAATTAATTTGTTAGGCGTGGTTGTTTTATGTTTAACCTTGAACACGGGTATAAAAACTTTGTCGATGAGTTATCTTCTCAGTTCAAAATAGGCATTTGAAATACAATAATGCATTCTAACAAAAGGAATATTGATGAAAGCTACACGCAAGAAGTAAGTTATTCTTTTATATTCTTAGTGGGTAAAGAAATTAATTCTAATAAAATTTATCTAGAGGTTTATACATTCCCCTTATAGTTAACAGATTTTTAAATATTTTTGAACCTAGATCTCCAGAGGTTTGTAAAGAACAATATCAAAACAAGAGAAAAGTATGTAAACACTGCATTTAAATGGCTTGTGAGCATAGTACATGAGGTAAATCATACCTATTTTTTATTCCAGCCCAAAGTTCCCCACCCCCCACTATGCCACAGTTGTCCATCCACCCCACCCCCTCCACCCGACCAACCCCCCTATCCCTCCACCCCATCCCTCCCACCTCCCCCCTCGTCCCTCCAAAGCCCCCTCCCCCATCCCTCCAACCACCACCCCCTTCCCCCCACTTTTTTATAGATATATGTGTTGCGACTTTTACTATTAGAAAAATAATGTTTGTAGTGACACACATAACACCAACACACACACATAAATATAAACACACAAACACACACACACAAACGCATACACACACAAAGACAAACACAGGAACACACAAACACACACCAACACAAACACACGAACACACACACACACAAAAACGTACACGCACAAACACACAAAAACACAAACACAGATACACAAACACACAAAAAATACACACACACACAAAACACACACAACCAAATACACAGTGTGTTTGTGTGTGTGTGTGTGTGTGTGTGTGTGTGTGTGTTTGTGTGTGTTTGTTTTTTTTGTTTTTGTGTTTATATGTGTTTGTTTTTTTTGTGTTTATATGTTTGTGTGTATGTGTTTGTGTTTGTGTGTGGTTTTTTTTTTGTTTTTGTGAGTGTTTGTGTGTGTGTGTGTGTGTGTGTTTTTTTGTTTTTTTATGTTTGTGTGTGTGTGTGTATGTTTTTGTTTGTTTTTTTTTTTTTTTGTGTATGTTTGTTTGTATGTGTGTGTGTTTTTTTTTGTGTGTGTAAGTGTTAGTGTGTGTGTGTGTGTTTGCGTTTGTGTGTGTGCTTGTGTTTGTGTGTGTTTGTGCTTGTGTTTGTGTGTTTGTGTGTGTTTGTGTGTGCGTGTGTTTGTGTGTGTGTGTGTTTGTGTGTGTGTGTTTATGTGGGTATGTGTTTTGTGTGTGTTTGCGTCTATGTTTATGTGTGTGTGTGTTTGTATGTGTTTGTGTGTTTGTGTGTTTTTGTTAGTGTTTTTTTAGTTTTGTGTTTGTGTTTTTGTTGGTGGGTGTGTGTTTTTGTGTGTTTGTGTCTGTGCGTGTTTGTGTGTCTGTGTTTGTATGTGTTTGTTTGTGTTTGTGTGTTTGTGTGTCTCTTTTTTTGTTTGTTTTCTTTTTTTTCTTTGTTTGTGTGTTTGCGTTTTTTTTTGTTTGTGTCTGTGTGTTAGATAGTCTGTCTGTGTGTGTATTTTTTTTTTTGTGTGTTTGTGTATTTGTCTGTTTTTTTGTTTGTGTGTGTATTTGTTTGTGTGTGTGTGTGTGTTTGTGTGTGTGTGTTTACTTGTTGGTTTTTGTGTGTGTTTACGAGTTTTAGTTTGTGTGTGTATCTGTGTGGTTGTTTGTGTTGTTGTATGTTTGTGTTTTTTTGTGTGTGTGTTTGTGTCTGTGTGTGTTTGTGTGTGTATTTTTGTTTTTATGTCTGTGTTTGTTTGTCTGTTTGTTTGTCTGCTTGTTTTTGTGTCTGTTTGTTTTAGTGTGCGTTTTTTTGTTTATGTGTGTTTTTGTGTTTTTGTTTGTGTGTTGGTATGTGTGTGTTTTTGTTTGTGTGTGTGTGTTTGTGTGTTTGTGTGTTTGTGTTTGTGTTTTTGTGTGTGTTTTCGTGTATTTTTTTGTGTTTGTATGTGTTTTTTTGTCTCTGTGTGTTTTTGTTTGTGTTTTTGTTTGTGTGTGTTTGTGTTTTGGTGTTTGTGTGTTTCTGTGTGTTCGTGTGTGTGTGTGTTTGTTTGTGTGTGTGTGTGTATGTGTTTGTGTATGGGTGTTTGTTTATGTTTTTGTGTGTGTGTGTTTTTGTTTATATGTGTGTGTGAGTGTGTGTTTGTGTGTGTGTGTGTTTTTGTGTGTGTATGTGTGTGTGTGTGTGTTTGTGTGTTTGTGTGTGTGTGTGTGTTTATATATGTTTATTTAAAATATAGATCTAGAAATAGTCAGCCATAAATGTGATATAATTAAAATCTAACCAAACACTAAACTTCAGTGTTGCAAGTCGGAATGAGAACATTAGTTTTCTTGTCAAAGGGTATACGTGTCTGCACAAAAAATTCCCCTTCCCCCTTACTTTTCATGTGAAAAAATAGTTTGTTTTTCACCTTACAACGAAGGTATTAGAATTGATACATTGCCCCCTTCCCTGCCTTATATTTTTATAAGCTCATCAATAGTATGCACAAGAATAAGTTTTTAAAATTTAAATTAAAAGTGTCATTCTATTTTTCTGATATGATTTAGATGTATAAAAAAAGTTGAAAAAAAATTGGTCACTATAAACATTATTTTTCTAATAGTAAAAGTCGTAACACACATATCTATATCATTCCCATTTTGATGTTGGAAAATATTAAATGTGAATTTCTTATGTTTTAAGTGTGTTTCATGACATTCTAAGAGATGTATAAAAAAAGGTTGGGAGGGGGGGTTGGTGGAGTAGGGGGTGGACGACTGTGGCATAGTTGGGGGGTGGGGAACTTTGGGCCAGAATAAAAAAAGGTATGATTTACCTCATGTACTATGCTCGCAAGCCATTTAAATGCAGTGTTTACATACTTTTTTCTTGTTTTGATATTGCTCTTTACTGACCTCTGGAGATCCAGGTTTAACAATCTGTTAACTATAAGGGGAATGTATAAATCACTCGATAAATTTTATTAGAATTAATTTCTGTACCCACTAAGAATATAAAAGAATAACTTACTTCTTGCGTGTAGCTTTCGTCAATATTTCTTTTGTTAGAATTCATTATTGTATTTCAAATGCCAATTTTGAACTGAGAAAATAACTCATCGACAAAGTTTTTATACCCGTGTTCAAGGTTAAACATAAAACAATCACGCCTAACAAATTAATTTACAGACAGAATTTCATAACTTCATACCAGGAAACGAATCACCATACAATGAAAACACGCACGACTTTTAACTGAAACATGTTATTTAACTCCAAAACCATGGTTTTGTGAATAGCACGAATTTTCATGGTAGGTTGAATCTGGTCAATGTACTGTGCTTGTATGGCAGGAGTACTGTCCGCTACTTATCATTATAGCTATATGGCGGGACTGTGCGCTCTTAACTGTTATAGCTTCATTGGCTACCTGTCTGCTTGTAAGCATTGTAGCTATATGGGGTGACACTCTGCTACCTTATATTATAGCTATTCTGGCTACCTGCCCTCCTGTAAAATTTAATATAAAAAGGGGTACTGTCTGCTATCTTTAATTGACATAGTAATGTCCTATCACCCCTCTCTCTTTAATTGACACAGTAATTTCCTATTACCCCTCTTCCTTAGATTGATACAGTAATTTCCTATTACCCCTCTTCCTTAGATTGATACAGTAATTTCCTATTACCCCCGTCTCTTTAATTGTACCATTACTACTCCTAGGTTTTGCGCTTGGGTCATATAAGGTTTTTATAGAAAATTTGTTTCGTAGAAGCTTCAAAAAGCGCTAATTCGATTGGAAATTGAGAGGACTAGTGCATTTATCATTAGTCTAGAGTGAGCATCGGGCAAACGTCCCCCCCAGGCCGATCCTTCCCCCACACACTTCCGATCAAAATTTGAGATAACCATATTTTTCAACCCGTGAAAATAGCTCAGTTATAAAATTAGCTGAAGAAATAAAAAATTAAACACAACTATTGGTGCCATAATTTTGAAAAATGAGTTAATGTTAAAAATTTCTGAAAAATTTTCTCCGGCATATAAATAGCAGGATAAACTATAGATTCTAAAAGGAAAAAAGCAAAGATTCAAACTATTATTTTCTTTTTCCCCTAAAAAGACTCTACCAATATAAAACTAACAGAAAATAATAAAAAAAAATCCACAAAATAAGTTTCAAACAAAAGTAAAAAACTCCAAAAACCAAAAATGAACGGAAATAGAATCAAACAATCTACCAAGCACACAAATACCACAAAGAAGTATCGACAAATACTTATGAAACCCAAAACAACCCGAAATTAAAATAGATAAACTCATAACGAGCAGAAATTAATATGAGTAGGATTCAAAACCCCTATGATTTCTAAAAGCCAGAAAATACTTTGTACTTTACTGAAAAAAATCTTTTAAATGTTTTCACTTTTATAACTTTAAGAAATAAAAAGTTAATTAAGATTCTAAGGAATAAATGTCAACATATATATATTAAACCGACAATCCACATTTTATTCAGTAAATTCGTGTGAATTTTTTCAAACGAATTTTCAAGATCATGTTAAGCCCAAGGACATGGTTGCCGATTTTATAAGAGCCATCCGGACTTGTGACGAGAAAAGAGTAGTCCTCCCCAAGTTTGTAATCTATGAGCCTGACGAGCTACCCATACTCTCAGGGTAGGTTACAGCCACATTGACTCGCCAGGTCAGTGAGCTTCATTTTACTGTGGAAATCTTATTGACCACCTGAGCAACTTCAGATCGGCACAAAATAAGGCTAGTGTGACTGTGAGTACAAATACAACAAACTCAGATACAGCAAAACCTTCTTACTCTGTAATGCACAAACAACCTCCGAAAGGAATCAAAAAGCTCGACAGTCGCAAGGAGTATCTTGTGGGCATTGCTGATGATTGCTGCACCCACATGGTGAGCCTGAGGCCTCTGAGCAAAGAGTGGCGCGTGATGCTTGATGTTGTAATGGGATCAATTTTCAAAAACATCAAAATTTTCCAATTAAAGTTACCCAAGTAAAATAACATCACCCAAAATATGAATCTGAAAATTCAAGTAACCTACAGATCGAGCAAGTCTGAAGCGTTCAATTTAAAATAGTGAAACAAATGTATTCTATTCAAACATACATTGTAAGAATCTTTCCCATAGAAAATTTAATAAATAAATTCGCCTCCGTGTCGCCAAAGTATGCAATAAATATCAGTCTGATCAAATCTTATATGACAGGCGAATAACAATGTAATTCAAATCTTAAGAGCTTGAATTTCCAATCTATCAAGAGATGGTAGAATTTATTATACAAAAAAATAATCACTCGAGATACAAAATATTTTTGTGTAATCTGATTGTATTGTTCTGAAAACTAAGTTTATAACTATGTATCTCAACGTAACTAAACCGTTTTGTACTTTAACAACTTTCACAGAAATAAATTGCAAGTATTCTGGAAACTAAGTGACACCTCGCTAGCAAAAAAATTACAATGTAAAACTTTGTTTTGTTGGGAAAAATTCCAAAGTGATATCTTAAAAGTTATAAATCGTAATTACACTCAAGTAGCCCATTGGTATATCTCTATCCAATAGAAATATAGGACATACAGTTGAACCAATAGAATCAGTGTAATGTACTTTTTAGTAATGTCAGAACGTAACCTCTGGCGAAATTGAAGAGAGTAGATAGTTAGGACTTAGCGATTTTTGCGCCAGTCTTGCGACAGTCTTTTGGAGTCGATTGTCAGTCTATTTGTGAATTTTATTTGAATCTACAAACAGTCTTATTGAAAGTTATTTGTATTTCCCCAGTCAACAACTTTATCTTAGTGTCTTTGACCGCAAAGTGTTTTTGATATTACCATCAAGCTCTGTACCGATTATGTAAGTAAAAATAAATACATTACTTTCTTATTTAAATCTCTTTATGTTAGTATTTCACAAGAGAGTTAGTCCTTGTGGCTCCAATCGCTCTCAAGGGAACCTGAAACCTTTCAATCTGATTTCGACTCAGTATGGAAATTAATAATAACTCCCCAATTGAACCGCTAATTTAAGCTCCCAACATACGAAGTCTCGCCTCCTCTCAGGTATGCGACTCGCGCACCGTCAAATAATAGTTTAGCTGCAAATTACCCATCGACATCATTAATTGAAAAAATCCTCTAAAAAGAAATAATTTGAATTGTAATAACAAACAATTTTAATTGAAACCCCCCCCCCCATTAGAATGTTAAAGATGCAGCAAAGTCTCTTGCTGAAGCGCTTAACAGTGCTACAAACACTGATTCTCGGCTGAGGACCCCGCTCATTGTGGTATTATAAGACATGTGCCCGATGAGGTAACGCTGAACGATCTATGTTCAATAATTAAGAGTTGCACGAAAGCCGAGAGAATTCGACCAAGTCGCTCATACAAGCTTGTCTTTTAAAGAACGACAACGCGTTTGTAGTAAAAATTACAAACGCTTGTTTGTAGTGATTTTTGTTCGTTTCAAGCTTGATTTTGATATTCAATTTTAAGTTTCATTCGTTTTAAGATTTATTTATTCATTTATGTTAATATCTATTGTATGTTAGTTTGCATTGATTGTTTATTTAATATCTGTTTGTTTTAAGTTTCATTTATACTTAATTTAATTTAATTTCTGTCCGTTTTGGGTTTCAATCATTCTTTAATCGTAATTTCTGGTCGTTTTAATTTTGAATTTTAACAGGTATTTGTATCAGCTGAGCTTAAGTTGAAAATGGCATTTACTTTTCTTTGAAAAACTTATTTTTCGGAAATTTTTTTTAATTAATTTTTGTTCGTTTTTGATTGCAAAAAGTTTCTAGTTTTTAAAAATTCCTTATTTTAAAATCAAACTTAAAAAAACAAATGTTCATCAAAGTATTAAAACTGATATCAAAGAAAGGACAAATTACAAGTAGCAATGAACAGCCCTATAACTCTGGACTATACGCGCTTCCGAATAGACGCGTATTGGTCTTTGCCAATGAGGTGTTTTCAGTGTCAAGAGTACGGTTACGCTGCTAAGGACTGTAAAAACGCTACTTGCTGTTCCCGTTTCAGTGGCAATCCAGCGAACAATAAAGATAAATCCTGCAATGCTGCAGTGAAGTGTGCTTTCTGTTAGCAGACAAACCATCTGTGCTACAGTGTTAAGTGCCCCGTAGCCAGAAAACTCATGATACAGCCAAGATCAACTTTAAGCTAAGAGTGTCTTCGTGGAATCTGAATGGCGGTGTAGTCAATAAACTCCCACCGATTGAAAGCTGGATGTCTTGCAACGACGTTTGGTGTCTATAAGAACATATCCTTTCAGCCGACTCGCTTTCCCTGTTAAAACTGAATGACAAAACTCGGCTTTACGGGGTGCCATTTAAGAATTTTGGCAGAGGAACAACTTCCAGCGGACTGGTGATGCTAATCAGTTCTCAGCTTTCGGCATCAGTATTTGTCGAGACAGGTGTTTCCTTGGCAAAAAGTTATTATTTTTAAATATTAATTTTTTAAAAATAAAACTTTAAAAAAAACAAATGTTAATCAAATTATTATAACTGATATTAAAGTAGCAATATTAAATTTAAAATTGTGTTTGTGTCAACCTCGGAGTTTTTATTATCTTGTGTTTGAACTATTTTTTAAGTACTGGCTATATAAAAATTTTATCGGATGGGTATTGGGAAAAAAGGGTTTGTGCATCAAAGTTTTAAAACTGGTATAAAAGCAACAATTTCAAAAGGAAAAATGGGTTTGTGTCAACCTCGGAATTTTTATTATCTGATGTTTGAACTATTTTTAACAAAATGGATATCTCAAAATGATTATCGGATGGTTTTGGGAAAAAAAGACCTGGGTGGGGGGCTAAGTGCCCTTCGATCCGTTTTGGAAGCTTTAAAAGGGACCTAGAACTTTTTATTTTCAATCAGATGAGCCCTCTCTGAAATTTATAAGAGCACCCCTTCTTTAAGAACCATTTATGCCCCCAGAGTTTAACTTACAACGCTCTCTCCTGGGCCCTGTGGGTTTTTGTCGACCCCTTTATCTTAATATCTTATATTCGAACTATTCTTAACAAAATGGTCCCCTCAAGTTTTTAACGGATGGGTTTATCCATCCGAAAAACCCAAAGGCGTGTAGGGCGGGAGGGTCTAGATGCCCTCCGTTCTTTTTTTACTCTGAGAAAATGAACTAGAACTTTTAATTTTCATTCAAATGAGCTCTCTGAAGTTTTTGCGAGCATCCCTTTCATAAGAACCATATCGGCCCCAGGACATAGCTTACAATGCTTGCTCTTTTGACCCTAGGGGGTTGTGTTGACAACAGAGTTTTTTATCTGACTTTTGAAGTATTTAAAAAAAAATGGCAATCTCAAAAGTTATATCGGATGTGTATGCAGAAAAAAGGGCGTAGTGGGGGCTAGAGACCCTCGAATCTCTTTTGACTCTTAAAAACTGAAACATTTTATTTCCAATAAAATGAGCCGTCTCTGAAGTTTGCACGAGCATCCCTTCCACAACAGCTGTATATGCCCCCCAGGCATAATTTACAACGCTTATCCCGGGCCCTGAAGGATTTTGTTCATCCCGGAATTTTCGTTATATGATCTTTGAACCGTTTTGAGAAAAATGTCTCTCTCAGAATTCTTATCGAATGGGTTTGAGGAAAATAGGACATGGAGAGGGTGGGGGCTAGTTTTCTCCGACCTCTTGTAAGTCTTTAACAGTTAATAAGAACTTTAAATTTCCAATCATATGAGCCCTCTCCGAAGTTTATACGAGAATTCCTTTCCATAAGAACTATATATGCCCCCAGAGCATTACTTGCAACGCCTGTCTCCGGGCCCTAGGGGGGTGTGTCGACCCCGAAGTTTTATTATATGACCTTTGAACTATTTCTTAAAAAATAGTTATTCAAAAGCTCTTATCGGACAGGTTTGAGGAAAAAAGAGCATGGGGAGGCTAGTTGCCCTCCGATATCTTTTGAC